>NW_013668860.1:132441-138858 GCF_000517525.1 Limulus polyphemus | reverse complement strand
GATAGCCCTCGTGTAGCTTTGCGCGAAATTCAAAAAACAAACAAACAATATCAACAAAGAAAAATTAATTGTCTCTCACCGCTAGAAACCGGGTTTCGATACCCGTGGTGGGCTTGTGTAGCTTTGTGCTAAATTCCAAACAATCAATCAATCATTGATATTTTAGTAAGTGAACTGAGGTGGCTGGATAGACTTTGAAAAAACTGTTAAATATATCGGTCCAAATGCAGTGGTAAGTAACATTTGGATTAAATTTGGGAAATAAAATAGGTACACCTGTTGGACAAAAGGTAGCAATTATCACTATTAGGTTAGGTCAACTTACAGGTATCCAGTGGACACTTCTATCGGCTAGAAAATAGCCGCTCATACTGTCTCTCTTGGTTTTCATAGTTGACTGCAACATACAAAAAAAAAACATTATTAGTTCACGTCACGGGGTCAAAGGTTTTAGAAATATACTAAAATTGGACGTGTGTACTAAATATATTCGGACAACTCCTCTTTACCACTCTTCATCATTATAACTTGCCCTCTGGTAGCACTGCGGTAAGTCTAAATGCCTATAACGCTGAAACCCGGGTTTCGACACCCGTGGTGACACGGCATAGGTAATTCATTGTTTAGCTACAAACAAACTATCGTTATAGCTTCTTAACCCTTTAATTAGTGTAGAAAGAAAACGTTAAATATTCCGGCCTGTTTCGCTTGAATATTTCCTCGTGAAATTGGAATTGTATTTGAAGTTTCTAACAATATTAACTTAAGGCTTGTAAAACAACACTCTTCAGAGTCGGGATCACAGTTTTTGTATAGAATGTAGTGTATATTTGGTGATCGTATTATGTTTTTGTTTTTTTAAATGTATCTCAGTATTTTTTCTGCGATGTTTTTAATTAGCAGTTAAGAAAACTAGATAATATGAACACTAGGTATATCTTCCGAAAAATGTGGCTAGGGGGCGCTAGACTTGCAATCTTCGGATCACGAGTTCGATTCCCCGTAACCGAACATGCTCGCTCTTTCAGCCACGGGAGCGTTATAATGAGACCGTCAAACACATTATTCGTTTGTAGAGAGTAACCCAAGAGTTGGCGGTGGGTGGTGTTGACTAGCTCCCTTTCCTATCATGGCTAAGGACTAGCGTAGATAGCCCTCGAGTAGTTTTGCGCGAAACTCATAACCAAACAAACCATTTTACTCAATGAAGAAAGATCAATTGTTTGTTGTTCTTTTTTAGATAATTTTGTTTGATTTCATACGTTTTAGTGTTTGTAGCAGAAGAAAGAACTGAGCACTTTTCGTGATAGTTTTATAGGCAGTAATAGTACTTAAAAAAAAAAAAACTTTTATGTATGACACTTCAGATCTATACACAATACAGCCACGGGACTACACGAAGTGCTGGTACAGTTCTGTTGAAAATGGAGCTATAGGACTACACGAAGTGCTGGTACAGTTCTGTTGAAAATTGAGCCATAGGACTACACGAAGTGCTGGTACAGTGCTGTTGAAAATTGAGCCATAGGACTACACGAAGTGCTGGTACAGTGCTGTTGAAAATTGAGCCACAGGACTACACGAATTGCTGTACATTTATGCTGAAAATGGAGTCACAGAACTACACGAAGTGCTGGTACATTTCTACTGACGATACTGAAAATGTAGCTACACGGCAAGTCTTCTGAAAATTGAAACGCAAACTAAAGAGCTATCAAAATACTTATTTTATATTTATATGTATATTTAAGCCTATTGGTTTCTAATACTTCGCCAGTAATTAGAGAGATTACTTACAATGCTGATGGTGTTTTTGTTGACATTTTTGTTAAAATTCATGTAACCGACAAAGTCATACGTTCACAAGCAATTTAGTAGGTAAACAGTTTAGAAAAATATGTTTAAAAACATGGGTTCCTTATACCTATCGGTTCTTTTAGGGTTGTCTGTTTTATTAAATGACACTTTTTATTCGGCTTACCTGTACAATGCACATGTAAAGGTCAGACACGAATCTTTGATTGTCTAACAGCTAAGTTATAAATTTGTTTCAAAATCAAATTAAACATGGCATGCGTCAAAACACTTTGTCATAACGTATACTAAATAACCAAGTATAGCTTTTACAATTAAAATTGATGTGTACTCGAAAACCTTACCCATAATCCTACTGAGACAAATGCCTATGAAATAACCGACGATGACTACGACATCCCCCCCAGTGAAATATCGTCCCCCTCCACGCTATCCTTCGCACTGGAAATTGCGGAATTCAAAGAACACCGAAACTTGTTGCATACGAGAATAATGATCACGTGGTTTGTCAACAACCAATAGTTTAAAAGATTTTTAGAAAATATCTTATTATCTATATCCAGCGCCCTCTCTGTACACAAAATAAGAACTGTGGCAATTGGTATTTCTATTGAAAATTATTTAGATATTGTGTCTGGCTGTTATATCGAACAGAAGTGTCGTCAGAATGTCTGCTTTTCGTGCCTACCCTTTTTTCACCAATCTCAAACAGCCTTGGGGAGCGTCCTCAGGATCACTTGCCACAGGAGTCTGTGTTCGGTTCGAACCCCCCCCCCCTTCCGTCATGTAACTCCCCAGAAGACTACTGTCTGACCGAATTTCTGTCTTTCACACCTGTAGTTCTGATCAGTTCCAACAAAACTTAGAGCCCCTCGGAGAGTGTCATTGAAGAAATCGGCGTTTGGAACTGACCCGCCTTCGTCACCTCCATGGGGTCTCAAACGTGTCACCTTGCTGTTCTATTGATCTCTACGAAAGCTCGAAGGTGTCTTTAAGACACTCCTTGGAGTGACACAGAAGGGTTGGTAGTTGGATCTGACCTCCCAATATATACATACTTCTAAAAACATGAAACAAAAAATAGTATTATATAAGCAGTAGTGTTAAATTTGTAGTATGGGTGATTGATAACACAGAGGGAATCAGTACGTTTATAACACTTGTCATATGCTTGCATGATGTTATAAAGCGTTATGTTAGCAAATTCCTCGGGGCTTCTTTTTTTGTACAACCAGCAAAAATGAAAGTAGAAAAACGGTCTTGGATTGAAAAATAAAATAAAAATAAAGCACGAACAGTGATGTTGAATTTGGAAATACAATTAAAGGTTTATAAACATGCTGCTGACTATACTGACGGTGAATAATTCAATGAAATATTACAGCCTCTGAGTCTCTAACAGTGCAACATGAAACACTACGTGATGTCGTATATCAATATATTATAATGCTGTTCGTTTATGCTTGGAATTCTGATAATATTCTCTCATTGATATTTTATTTCAATTATTTTTAAATAATGGTCTCAATCTTTGACTTTTAACTATCAAAAGTCTCCCAGTGGGTCAGCAGTAAGGATATGGACTTACAACACTGAAATCCGGGTTTCGATTCCCGTGATTGACAGAGCGCAAATAGCCTAATGTGTACATTTTTGCTAAAACAATCAAACGTTATCAAAATTTCATTAACGTTCAATTTAAAAGCTATTATTTCTTTGAGACACAGGGGGTGATCAAAGAAATAATAGCTTTTAAATTGAATGTTCATTTTTTTTCCGGTTTCTTGCAGTATTTCTTTTTAATATCACCTCTGCCATAGTTACTTGGTCTCGCAATTAGCGCTTCAATACTAGAAAACCAGTCAAATTTCGTATTCCCCTCTCCCCTAGGGTAATACTGGAAACGCCATTGTTAAATGTGGGGTTCGTTGTTGTTTGTTATTAAGCAAAAAGCTACAAAAAGCTCTGCCCACCACGGGTATCGAAACCCGGTTTCTACCACTATAAATCCGCAGACATACCGCTACGCCACTGGGGGGCTTGTGGAGTTTTAACAAGATGGCTGCTTGAACATTCCCTGTGTTGACATTTATAAGTAGCTCTGTAAATTCGCTCTATCTTCAACTCTTTGATTCACTCAATACACTTGCAATCAAAGTTTAGTTGTATACAATTCAATACTGTAGATCAATGACTTCCCATCTTGGACTCTTCCACAAATCCAAGATCCCAATACTATATATATACAGATAGTTATTGTACAATATATATAAAATGAACACTAACATAACAAAATGCCCTCGATGGCTCAGCAGCAAGTCTGAAGGCTTATAATGCTAACAGTCTGGTTTTGATACCTGCGGTGGGCAGAGCATAGACAGCCCATTGTGCTTAATAACAAACAAATGTGAAATATATCAGTTACTGGTATTTTTTCAAATAAAACATTTTACTTTTTTAAACGCCGAAAACTAGCAAAAATTAGAAACCAATAGGCCTAAAGTTTGCGATAAAAATCGCGTTAACTGTATGTGTTTTTGTTTTTGTTGTTGTTGTTGGGTTATTTTTACACTCCTCTTACTCTGTTCATTGCGAGTTCAAGGACACAGTTGTGTTGAAATAGGATTTTATGCGACTCTGATTTTGAAAACGATCTGAAGTTAACGTGATTTTTGATTTTATACCAATATTTGAATTTAATTGAACATGGCGTTATTTAATTTTTTGCACCCCTCCTAGTGGGACAGCGGTATGTCTGCGGTCTTACAACGCTAGAAACAGGGTTTCGATACCCGTGGTGGGCAGAGCACAGATAGACCATTGTGTAGCTTTGTGCTTAACTTCAAAAAACAAATTTAATTTTTTTCAACTGTTACTATGGGAACTCTAGCTTTACTGTTGCGAATCCTTTTTCAGAATGCTCACCACTACTGGCCCAATGGTAAGTATGCAGGCATACGATGCTAAAAATCTGAGTTCGATACCTATATTGGACAAAGCATAGATAACCCATTGTTTAACATTTTGCTTAAAAATAACCATACCAATGCATCTCTTTTACATTAAAATGAATTACACCAGAGTACAGTTATGCGTTGATAGCTTACACTGTGATTGGCTGACCTCCAACAATCCAGACAGTGCCACATCAGCATAAACTCTATAAAAGTATAGGCAGTCATACTATTCCCAGCAGTAGTGCGATGAACAAACTTGTCACATGACAAATATATAGAAATAAACTTTGACTAGAGAAACATACTCCATGAAACATATGAATACAGATTTCATATTTCAGTAAGAGCTATGTGGAACTGACTGAAAAGAGTATATGAAACTGGTACTGTTGACCATATAATCGGTTGAGGTGAAAGTTATGTTGTGTATGAAACTGGTACTGTTGACCATATAATCGGTTGAGGTGAAAGTTATGTTTAGTATATATATCTTAAAGAAGCTAACTTCGTCAACAAAACATAATATCAATGTTCGTAAATCGTGACATCTGGTGATTGAATAACGTAAAAAAACCCATAAAATATGAATATATTTAATTTAATTTTGAATTGTTTTATTTTTAAATGTAAAACACCGAAGGCTTAAATCTTTGACTAAGGCCTACCTCATTCGTTACTTTACCTATGGTAATATGGACGACATTGCTATGACTGTATCTGACCTGTTAAGACACGTTACCTAGTATGATCAGTATGCATAAAATCTGACTTTCAACACCTTTCCAGTCTTTGTTTTACCCTCTAAACTAAAGAAAGAAAAAACTCTCCATGAAAGAGCATTAACCGCCTCCCATTTGTCAAATTAATATTCAACTTTCTCTCCAATGTTTAATAATCAGGGGCGGATTTAAGCCTAAATGCCTTAGGCAGCTAAAAAAAAAGGGGGGGCACTTGGCTCTATTCATACCAATATTATATATCAAGCGAAAGCAAATATGGACGACACTCCTATGACTGTATTTGACCTTTTAGGACAAATAAATCAGGAGCGGATTTAACGTAGGGAAAGTAACGAATGAGGTAGGCCTAAGTCAAAGATTTAAGCCTTCAATGTTTTACATTTAAAAATAAAACAATTCAAATTAATGAAGGACCGATCATGCGATATATTTTAAGATAACTTCATTCATTGGTGGTGAATTAATTCGTCTGAAAGTTTTGACTGACAAAATTTTATCGAGATGTAAATATGTAATCAATCTTATACGTACTGTGTATAAGTCCTTACTGTATGTAAAATAATTTCGTCAAATCAATTTTACAATGAAAGGTGAAACAACCATGCAGCTAGATTTGTTTTTCACCTCTACTAGTGTTATAGGTTTTATATCAAGAAATATATTTCTTTTCTAAATTTACTGTAACTGTATTATTAATTATTGGTGCCCGGCATGGCCAGGTGGATAAGGCGCTCGACTCACAATCTGAGGGTCGCGGGTTCGAATCCGCATCCCACCAAACATGCTCGCCCTTTCAGCCGTGGGGGCGTTATAATGTGACGGTCAATCCCACTATTCGTTGGTAAAAGAGTAGCCCAAGAGTTGGACGGTGGGTGGTGATGACTAGCTGCCTTCCCTGCCTGTAC
>NW_013668860.1:110133-131441 GCF_000517525.1 Limulus polyphemus | reverse complement strand
AAACAAACAAACAATTATTAATTATTTGTACAGAAAATGTTTTTTTTTTAATTGGAACACGATTAAACGACCATGACTTAATAAAAAATCATTCTTTATTCCTCTACGAACTCAAAATGCACAGATTTTTTTGATTTTTTTCTGAATTCAAGTACAGGTATTTATTCAGATTTCTTTCTACACGGATACGTAACGGATTAGTGAAGCTTTTCATATAATATTTCTGCCATGACGAATGATTTTTTTGTGCTATCACTGGTTGGGTTTATAAACAAATATTGAGCAACATTGTTCTTTATTGACATCAGCATTACAACATGCAAGTCGAAGTTGTAAAGGTAGGTATCCTGAACCACACAGCCGACAATTAACTGGATACGGCCCTGGTCTAGGAATCTGTGGATACGGGTATGGAGGAAACTGAGCTTTTGCTTCGTGATAGGCAGTGAACAATACTAAAATGGTGGCGATGAATAGCGAAATTTTCATCTACCAAAACAAGAAAAAAAGACGTAAAACAATTCATTAGTATGAATCATAATTAAAACAAAACATATTTAATATCAACAATACCTCATTTCATTTAAACATAATCATAATTCCGAAAATTATTCAATTTTGCACGAAAAAGAGAGAGTGATTTGGGTCGCCGTGTGAAATATTCAAATTATGATTATGTATTATTGTAACAATAGATATGTTCTTACATTTCATAAAATTGTTCATTTGTGAAAACATAATTTAATATTTCCTGTTCCATTGATATTGTCGTAATATTAGCAATTGGTCCTATTTTCAATTACGTGATGGTAATTATTATTTTTTTATTATATTATTACATCAATTCAGTCCACTCCGATAAAGGAAACTGGCGAGCTAGCAGTGCCCTCTCTTCGATCAGGAGAAGTAATGAAATATATGAAACCTTGGAAGCATGGATGGGCAGGTATTAAAGCCTCATTAACAGAACATAGATGTATTTAATTAATATAACTTAAGTACTATAAATGGTTTTATCTTATTAATGAGTGGAAAAATATTTTTTTAAGAGTAACTCTGACAATATAAAAGGCAGATAGTTCACTGCTCACTGGTTCTTTCCAAAGTATTTTTAAAAAAGGCGCCAAGAATAATTCTAATGCCTATTGAATTAGTAAATAAATACATTGCATTAAGGCTTGAAACGAGCTTCGAAAATTTAGTTGTAAATTAGTAAGTCATTACGTAATTAAATCAGTATGTTGATTTACCCCTGAGGTTAAGTTTAAGTTACGGACACAAGGTTGAAAATGGTAACGTTCATTTTATGGGACATGTTTGGAAATTATCCCTTGCAGTTTTAAGTATTTTGGGAGATTAGTATCCGTTATAAAGATAAGCTTCAAGTACTGAAGAATGGGTATCATTAAATAAGTTTTTTATTATTCGGTTTATTCATTAGGCCTGAGCCTATGGCTTTAATAAATAACATGGCGATCTTACAATCTGTGTTCATTTCTGATAAAAACTATGTTACAACTTTCTGTTCCCCGGTGGGACAATGGTAAGTTTGCAGACTTACAATCCTAAAATCCGGATTTATTCGTTTTTAAAAAATGACCCATGGTTTACTTTATTTTACATGAAAACAAAGTAAAGTAACTTTTTTTTTTACAGAATTTCACCTGGTAAAAACTTACCATTATATAAGCTGTTTAATTTTTAACGTCCTTAAATTATTTGTGGAAATACTTTTATTTAGAACAAAGAACTTACCATTTTTCAGCACGTCTTAGGTTCTCGTTGTCCAAGCTATACTTCAGGGTTAACTGTTTAATGAAAAACATTTCATCCTTTAAATAACACTGGCCACAGCGAAAAAGCTATGTTTATCAGTAAGGTCAATCCTAGCGAAGTTCGACATTTGAAGCAATCAACGATGAAGGCCATATCTTTAAGCAAAGGTGTTTGTTTGAAATTTCCAAAAATAGATGTTTTGAAGACCTGGTCATTATCTTATTATTCTTATTCCGCAAGGTATAGAAATACTTTAGAGACTGTTTACGACAAACAGATATTTTTAGTTTATAAATAGAAAGCTAAATGACAATCTATCAGATATTAATTGCGTATAGATTGAATATACATAAATTAAATTAGTTGTACTCCAAACTATCTGTTTTCTCTCTTTATCCGTTGCGGTTTCCTTTTCTACAATATGTGCTAAGAAGTAATCTCAAGGTCATTTTTCACAGATCAAGGAAAATTGGTTCTTACGGTTTTAAAAACACTAAAGCAACGTTACGTGGAAGAGCATGGTAAAATACATCTAGCGAGTCCCAAACGAAAATAATTGTATACGTATAAATGTGTTACACATTTCTTTTCGTTCTCACCAAGGATAAAATTTAAAAGAAAATCTGTAACGTAGAAACCTAATGCTTTCTTTGATTAACTGTATCCTCTACCCTAGACTGCTGTTTAGCATATTCAAGGTTCATCCACACAGTTTAGTCTAACAAACATAAGAAATACAATTAGGCTTATTATAAGGGTGATTTTTCAATAACATTTATGAGGTTTTAAATTCATTTTCAATCACCAATAAAGTAACCTAAAATAATTTAGGTATTTGAATAAGATTAGAGATCGTGCCTAGATAATTATTTCACATTATATATCGGACCAAGTATTTAATTATTACATATATATGTGTGTGTGTGTGTGTTCAGATTTCTTTTCAATTTCACCAAAGGTAGAATTGAAATTATAATCTGTGACGCAGAAGCCTAATGACGTAATGTTTTCTTTGATTAGCCGTACCCTCTGCTGTGGACTGCAGGTTCATCAGCACAATTTGGGCTGGCAAATCAAAGAAATACGGTTAGGCGTCTTATAATGGTGAGTTGTATGCAATATTAATGTGGTTTTTAAGTTTTTTCAATCACCAATAAAAACTTCTTTGAAACTCCTTTCTCACTGACAACAAAAGTTTCTTAAAATTATTTTTAAACGGGAATAGTATTTAAACCAGGAAACTCAGGTTACGACTTACCACGATCAGTTTGATCTCATCGAAATCTTATCAGTTTAAAACACCTGAATCACTTTATCCAAAGTTCTTCCTTTCGTCGTTAACTGAACATTTTTCTGATTTGGTGGCCTGAGCTATTTGTATGTCAGAATAATAAATATTTAGACCACTGAACATTATAAAACTTTAAAGTGGTGATTACCACATAATATAATATTTTGATATATTTAATATATTGTTACGACATCGGAGGTCACGTGACGCTAGTAACACGTCATGCGCTTCTAGAACGTTCATGATCCTTCCTGAAGTGTCGAGAGGTTACTAGATATGCGGTATTCTTGTATATATAAGACCGGTAAAAAGTGACGGCAACAATGGAATGTAATTGAACTGCAGACAGAGATAGAGACGTATTGTTGGGTCGAGCGCTTGTGTCGTTCGTTGTGAATTATAGCATTTGTTTAACTTATAGTGTGACCGTTGAAATAAAGTGAATTTCATAGTTTTATAGACTAGTTTTATTTAAGAAAGGACTTGTGTCGCTAAAGTTTCATCGGAAAGAATTTATACGGGAAGTTAACTAACGACCAGAGACGTAACAATATTAATAAACGTTCTTACCTATTTAGTCTTTTATACGTGCACTGTCAGAATGAAATAAGCTATTCCGTAAATAAAAAATTAACCATTTTAACGTGAAAAATATTTTTGACGAAGTGTGGAATGAAAATGACATATTTCATTCTCCTATGTTATATATTTTCTAAAGTTCTAATTGAGGTCGAGGTCACGTGCCAGTTCAGCCTTAAGGTGTTTCTTTTTCTGTCTACTATATCTGGGATAGTTGTATTGTTTTACTCTGCTTTCCTCGTGTATGACAGTTCTGTGACTCTCAAACGGAATAACAATTTTGGATAAATTTTATCCAGTTTTCTAATTGGTGAATTACAGAGAGGGAAGTTGGAATGTAAGAGAAGTTTTGGATTTTTCACCCATATTTCTCTGTCTTATAACACTCAGAGATTGTGAGTGTAATGGGTTAATTTCAAGTTAATTTTCACCTTTGTTTATTTAATCACCTGTATTTAAATATATTTTAATTCCACTGGCACCACGGTGCAATAGTCTCACACTTAACGATCAGACCACTCTTCTTTTTCTTGTCTCTAGCCAATAAAATGTTTGTTTATTCGTCTTCACATCCATATTTTAGTTTTTATGTCCTTTATTCCTCCTTACGGGAAACCTGCCCTTTTGCATACTAGATCTACGGATCTCTGTGACTGCAAAGATAAAGTCTTTGTGTGTGTCTTTTCTTATAGCAAAGCCACATCGGGCTACCTGCTGCGTCCACCGAGGGGAATCGAACCTCTGATTTTAGCGTTGTAAATCCGAAGACTTACAACTGTCCCACCGGGAAGACAAGCCAGTGATGCCATTTTACAAACTCTTAAAATATTATGTTGTATATATCTCGAATAAAAAAAAATTGGTAGAATAATTTACAATTACTTTGTCGATTTTTAGTAAATATTCAATTGAAGTAGACTTTTGGTTGCAAAAATAACCCCCAAAATAACAGTAAATTATTAAAATACAACTCAGCATTGGTTTCAAATGATGGGGTAAAAATTAAAATGTTTAAAAATTGCTGTATACTGGGTAAGTATATACGTTAGTGTTCAAATATTAAAATATCCAAATACCTCTTCCCAACCTTTTTAATAGCACTACTGCGATCATCTGGTAGGTGGCGCAATATCATATATGCAATATGAACTTTATCAGTTGCCATTTAATTCTGTTTGTTGCTTTAAAGCTATTAATTAAATAGCTTTTATGTAATCAATTCCCTGATAAACTCCGTATTAAAAGTTTAAAATTTAATATAAAATGGGGCTAAACGTAGTGGGTGAGGGTCTTTTTGGTGTAATGCCAGAGTTGTTCAAATAATGTTTGGACAACGTTGACAACAGTATCTTCTGCATAATTCATATTACACTTATTTTTCTCGAGGCTATAATGACACGTGTTATAATGTAGTTCATTGCTTTGTCAGCAAAGTGGCTACTACTAGTGCAGTATATGTGAAGCTGGAGGTTGTACAATGTATAACATGCTATTAACGAAATGTTGAAATGAAAGATCTTGATTGCATCTGTCAGCCCATTTAACGGTTTCAAGCATCAAAGTAGTATTTTCCCTCAATAGCTTAACATAAAATAATAATAAGAAAAAAAAACGAGACGAGAGAAGGTTTTTAGGCATATCAAGGTTATTTCTCATCCAACAAGCAAGAAAATCTTCTCGTGTTTTTTTTTTCTTTAATTCAATTGAAATTTAACTTCTAATATCCTTAGACCTATCCAGAAAAGATATCAGACGATACAATGTACATATCGCACCATCAGGTATAATTTTTGCATTAGGTTTCTTCAAAATTACAACTGCAACGCTGTTTATGGTATAATTTATTAACATGAAAATTAAACAGTTCAAGGCCAGACTAAGAATCGTTTCCTAACATTATAATATGTTTAGGGTGTATAATAATTTTTCGTAAACTAATAATGGTGATGGATAGGCGTAATTCGTTTAATTTGGCAAAACCTTTTCACAGATTACTGGAATATAACTACATTGAAATGTAACCTGTTGCATTAGTATGTGAAAACCTTAAGATTCTTAGGCTACAACGTTTTTGTTTTTTTTATTATTAAGTTTGAGTCTGATTAATATTACTATAGTACTTGAAGTAACGAAATAAAGAAGAAAAAATAATGGCAGTAGTAAAGCTAGAGTATAGCCATGATGTTTAGAAAACACGATAATTGTTTGTTATTATTTATATAGGGTATACATTGACACATTTAATTAATATTATGGGTTTTGAATTTAACGAATAGATGAAAAAGACCTTAAGTGAACTGGTGTATATAAAAAAGCGGCAAGATTGAAATAAGTTCTGCTTACTACCAGATGATTAAATCACTGTGAATTGTTGAATTACCTATGTGATATAAACCTCATTAGATTTAAAAACAAAACAGAACATTGAACTGATATATAAAAAAATGGCAAGATTGAAATAAGTTTTGCCTACTACCAGATAATTAGATCGCTGTGAATCGTTGAATTTTTAAAACTGTTTATGCTTGTGGATCCATGATTTTTTGTTGTTACAGTATCCCTAATATCATACTGTTTTAAACCCCAAATACCATCAAATTTGCAATTAATCCTAATTATTGCTGGGATTTCCTTTGTATATTACGTAGAAAATGAGTAATTTCACTAATTTCTTTGGTCAATTTTTACACTGAATGCTGTAGCAGGCAAAAATATAAATTACTCAATATGGTGCAATACGTGAACAGCCACCTATAGTGGACAATACATAAACAAGTAATTCGGGAGTTAATAGTTAATGACATTTTGAAGTGCAAATATTAGAGGCAATAACATGCTGAAAGCCATTTACAGTTTTTCTAATATAATGTAGTTGTTAGTATTAAACTAAAATAGTTTTATGTAAAAATTGCAGCATCTTGTTTCAAAAGTTTGAAAATGTGGAATCATGCAGCCATTTTTTTACGCTTATTTCCGGTAATGGTTTATCCAGCTGAATTTATTTACTTTAGTGAGTAAATTTGTTTATAGATCCTTATTAAATATTACATATTTAATAAAAGATTCAAACATTATTTGTAATGATAATTTTAACCTCTTTTGTGTAATCTTTATATTTGAAAAAATATTATTGCTAGATTTAAAAATAAATAGCAAAGTTTTAAGTGATCTCTAATAATAACCAAAATTTAAATAACGTGTGTGGTAATTTTTCTCATCAAGATAGTTTTGTTGGAATCTTGAAATATTCTTAAACCTGATTTATTGTAAAGATATTTATAAAGTTATGATCATTAAACTTTGAGGGTCTACTTCAGGATTAAAGTCTTTGTTTTGAGATGTTTAAACAACTGCCTTACTAGTTGTTGTTTGTTTGTTAATTTTTTATCTTGGTTGATAGAAAGAACATCTGGTTCGTGTGCAACGAGGTATTAAGTTTGAATCTAATGCAGAGAAAAATAAAAAACGGAATTACCTGTTATGAACTTAGAATTATTATCAACATTTATGAAAATAACTGAAACTTAGTAATAACAATTATAAACTCTGGCGAGGTTAAAATATTCTAATCGGAAAATTAATATAAAATCATTTTGTTATTTCAAAACTTAAAGTGATTTTGAAATAAAGTTCATCTTACTGTACAGTGTGGAATGGAGGGTTATTATGCTATAGTTTGTTTTTAAAGAGGCTAATTTAACTTTGTTAAATCCAATAAGTACTATGTTGTTATTATCTGTGAAGAAATATGTCCACCAGGGGTTGAATCTGTGATCCACATCATTACTCTGCTGCCAGTATTGTAACTGAGGTGCTAAATCTTTAAATTTCCAAGTAAAAAAAAACTTTCCACTATTGTATTTCTTTTATTTATAGTAACATGAAAGATAAAATGTGCCACACTATATCAGTGTTAAGTAGCTGTAACCATCAAGTCCTTGTTTTGATTTAATATTTTTTTTTATTTCAATTTGTCTGCATACTCTTTACAGCATTGAAAAGTAAACGTTTCTAGCTTCAGTACACATCTTAATTTGTTGTTGTAAACTTTGTATTTGTTAAAGTACACTATAGTGATGTGTTACAATCAGTGTTTCACTATACAACATAAGGGATTTATTCTAACTTAATATATCTTAGAAATGAAAAATAATGCTGAAAATAATGTTCTTATTATGAATGTGTTAATTTCAAAGTTTAGCATCTATTGTCATTGAAGTACAGCAACAAGATTGTATACATTTTGTACGCATAACAAAATTAGTACATAACCATTAGTGGCAATAAAATGAAAACTAACATTTGAAACACCAATAGCGTAAGCTTTCACTCAATATTTGAAGATATAAATCTAGCAATTATTATTAAAATGTGTACTTGTTAACAATTAATGCTGCATTGTCTTAATGATCTTATTACATTCATTGTATAGATGAGATGATGTTCATCTGTTGTATATCCAGCCGTTTTTTTATTCTTGTATTATTAATATTTTGATAACAGTCAATGGTGTATAGGTTTTAGTTTTGAAGATGGAAGAGCAGTTATCTCCAGGTAGCATTCATGCATCATTAAGGGCGTTTTTATGTTTATAATTAATTCTTTGTCTGTTATACCCTATATGAAGCAGTATTTTCACATTTTTCAATTTAATGACGTGGACAGGAATTAGGAAGCATCCAATATGTTTTTCTTTTATATTTTATTTTTAATCAAAGAATACAACTTTTAGTCTAGTTTCGTCTAAGAAAGATTATTAAAGAAGAAAGAAATGTAACTTTATTTCCATAACATTTCTGAAATATGGAAGTAAGATAAAATTAGATTACTGTCAGAGACGTCTTCAACATATTCCTACAAAACAGAGAAAACTAAATCATTAATAGATTAAGATAATTATTAAAAACTACAATGAATTAATCATATATATATCTACACACATACACACACACTTATGTTGCATTTTGCACAAAGCTTCCCAGGGGCTATCTGTATTAGCAGTCCCTAATTTTGAAATGATGTACTAGATGGAAGGCAGCTAGTTAACATCATGCATCCTTTGCCAACTTGTGTGATACTCTAATCAAAGAGTGAAATTTGATTGTCACTCTTATAATGCACCCAGGACTTCAATATGGGGAGCAAGATTTTGTTTTTGAGGTGCAAACCATGGGACCTTGGATCCATAGTCCAGCACTAAGCTTCACTTGGCCACAAAGCATACATTATGCCTTAAAAATAATTTATGATCACTTTATTCATGCAGGATTTTAAGCCAACACACAAAAAAGTTTATAATATTTCAATATGCTTAGGGAAATGACACAGGTTCGTATAAAAAATGAAAAAGATCCAAACTAACTGAAACAAAATGTTTCATATCATTCAACTAAAAACATGGTATAATGTTAAATAAGTTTTAAGATCTAATTCCATTTTGCATGAGGGTCTTAAAACTTAAAGATTACTTTTTCTGAATAGTTTTCTTAAGTTTAATATTTTAAAACCTCTTATTGAATATTTTGTAGCAACCCCTGACTAGCCTGTATATTGTTCTATCCTATCATTTCTACTATTTTTATATAAATCTTTTGTATATTCAAACAGAATATTCCACATGTAATATCATTTTATTTGAATAGGTCAAAATACTGTGTTTCACTAGGCACACCTAACTTGTTTCGTATTCTACCTTAGATAAAGCTCAACTAGCAGCCGAAACATTAGTGGAAATTATTGGTAGGATATGGGGTATTATCATACCTAAAACTTTACAACAACTAGCTGAGATAACCAATAAGGAAGGAAAAATTGTATAAAGGACGATTTTAGCTAATATTCCCCTTCCATCTTTCTTTTGTTATTAAATCCCCACGCTAAATGCATAACTTGCTCTATAGAAGGTAATAATTGACTCATTTAACTAAGTATTTGTGTCTTTAAATTCAAACCAAATGTTTGTGAAAAAAAACCCAGTAAAATTCCAAATAGCGAAATCTTTTTTTAACCATATTTTATTATTACATTTTTGGCAAGTAAGATGATGCATATTGCGAAAAGGAAAAGAAAAACGTAACTTTGCAAGTTTTAGTATATGTTTTACTCCTGATACACACAATATTACTGTTTGATTTTTTTTTATAAAACTAAAATGAAGTATCATAGCAAGGGAGTGCCTAGTCAGTTACAAGTTTTTGTGGAAAGTCGTACTGTCAAAATGTGTCGAGTTTATAAAAAAAAAAATGCTAGAAGAACAACAATCCAGTAAACATTATAGAGATAACTATTTAATAATGCATTGCACAGATACGTCTGACATGAAAAACATTTCACATCACACATTTATAGAAAACTCTGTACTACATAATATCCGTTTCAGAACAGGATACATACCAGTGTGATATCATACATTATATTACAGGCAACTATCGCGTGCAAATGTCACAACATTGTAAGACATATTTTTTGAAGGATATACCATACAACTCATGACCTGGAAAACACTATGGCAAAAGGCAACCTCTAAAAAACCTACTTACAGGACTTTTATTCATTTTGTTTGCTTACAAATTCTAATTAACTTTTCACACTTAGTTCCAGCACCTCTAACTTAACAGATACCCCATATAACAAAGTATGTTACAAATAGTTGATAAATATGATAATAGAATAATGGAAAATATACAATGAATAATGCAAGAAAGAAATTATACTGTGATACTCTTTCTGGATTGCAAACTGTAGCCCATTCTATGTAGTAGAAACTAGTTAGAACGTACGCTTCATTCGTTATCAAGTAGCATATATTGTACAGCAATATTAAACAAACCCTTATTTCTGTTTTCAAAAATGGTCAAACCACTATCCGCCCCCCCCCCCTCCCCTACACACACACACACACATTTTTCTTCTGTTTACAACAACTTTTATATTATACAAGGTGTCTCTACGTGTACACTAGCCTTTATCACGAGCTTTACATATATGCCAGTACAACTTTCAGGAATACTTAACTAACAAATGTAATCTGTTGTTGTCATAGATATAACACTAATATTAGTTCAATAGTCGTATAAGTAAAACAACACAGAAATCAGTTTTTTTAAGAATGAAGTGAGAAGCTAAAAGCAGTGGATAAACAAAACTAAATGTTTACGCACAGTGCAGTTTCATCACACCTTAATATTCGTAAGTCACCCACCATTTTATTTCAAATGCTTACAGTCTAGAAATGAACAGTGCGAGATGTGTTTTGTTATGGATACCGGGTTGAAGATGTATTGTTCTTGTGGTTTCCTAAAACAGTGGATAAAGGTTATATTTATTAGTTAACTTTTCGTGATTAGTTACCTTTTATTAATTGTAACAGTGCAATTTCATGTTTTATTTTTGTTTTAACTATATATATGTCGCATGTGCAGCCTTTTCCCACTCATTCATATGCAGTCATATATATATATTAGTTTACTTCGAGCATTGACTAGTATTGAATATATTTTTATTTTAACTGCGAAAGAAAGATGAGCCAATCATTTGCAATAAAAACTAATTGTTCATAAAAATAATCGGATTTAAATGTGTCCTACAATCATTATTCTTCATGGTCAGCTAAAAAATGTCACAGCTTGGTAGGGAATTACATCTTGGCTCTCCTTCAATAAATTAAAACTGTTCAAAAAAAAAGTACATCTAGTCAAGAGAGACATAAAATAAACGGAATAGAAAAAAAAAACAGCACAAATCTCCCAAACAACCAACATACCAGGATAATTTTTTTTTCTCCAAAAAATATATATACCATGTTATATTATTCTATGTTATGGTACAAGAACCATAGATATTTACAAAGAGTGAATTTAAAATTAACTAACACATGTATAAGTCCATTAATATAAACATATATATACATTGTAATTCTAACAAACCTTGTACAGGCATATAACAAATGTCCCTAACTTCTAGTCGATCTGTTTCAACAGGTTCTTACATTTTTAACTTTTGGCCACTCCAATGCTAAAGTCAAATTATTAACAAACGACCAACACAAACAGTTTCTACTGTGAGATCGACACACTGCTAACTCCCTGTTGTTGAGCAGTGACTGCGACCTGGCTTCCATTACCTACACTAGGTACACTGACCATAACAACAGGTTTGACCAGGCCAACAGTGGGTTGAAGAAATTGAGATTGGATAATTGGGATCTGGTCAGATGTCTTCAGAAGTGGTGTTGTGGCAAGTACCTTTCCCAGGTGGTGTGGCTGGGTAATGAGCTGGGCTTGGTTCATTGGTCCTCCGGGAGATACCACAGATATAGGAGTTACTAGGGGAGCTATTGCCGATACGGCAGTTGCACCAGATACCAAGTGGCTTACCGGTGCAGTAACAGATGAAGATGGCATGACATGTGTGACATGACCCACGCTAGATAAGTGAGAGAAACGAGCCTTGGGTTGGCCAGTCTGATGAACTGGTTTAATGGCAGCAGTGACTAGGTGGTGTTTCATGCTGTTGACTTGAGAACCTAATATTAATGATTTTATAAGTTTTAAACAACTGCTAAAAATGTAGAATATGAAACTTAACAATAACAAAAAAAAAAAGCAATAAACTAGTGCAAACAAATTAGACATGACTAATAATTAATAACATTATACCTCCAAACTGATTGTTGTAAAAATAATAACATTAACTTCTGTCATACATCAAAATAAACCTAGGTTTAGAAATATTGTAATTAAAATAAAAAAAAGAAAGAAGTGAATCAACCAAGACATTTGACGACTTACATCACGTGTGTTTACCTTCTACAGGCTAGTTTCACAGGAATCTATACTTTTATGCCTTTAACCCTGAGTTAGTCAGTCTTCCGGGTCTTCACGGACCCCATATATTTTGTAAACATCGGCGCCGACAGATGGCAGCACGTAAACGTTTGTTGTTCTCAGTAGCTTCAGTATTTGGCTAGTTTGTGTTAAATTGTTACACTTAGTTTAGGTGGTAAAAAAAGAAACAAGTTGTTATATTCAATTTCCATTTATTGATTAATAAAGGAAAAGATTTTGAGTGTTGGTGTATTTTGTTTCCAAAATAATAATTTATAACTATCTAAATATCTTTACATTGATTTCTTATGATGGGGTCTGCTCAGACCAGGGAAAAGTGACTATGGAAAATATTTACAGAAGACTAATGCATGGTTAATAGTCATTTCAGGAATATTACGAGTTTTAATTTTTCTTTATGTTCATTTTAGAAAGAATTAAATGCAAAAAAAACAACAATTAACTATTAATTTTCAGCTGTGTGATGACAATTTCTTTCCTTCCAAGCATCCAAAGAACAAGGATCAACGTGCTTCAATCTTTTTCCTTAAATGGGTGTTTTTGTGTGCTTTCGTGATAACCTTCAGGTTAAGTTTCTTCCCTGTCTACTTTGTTTTTGTTTACCTGGCTATTTTGACTGGATTATTATAGCACTAACTCAGTTTTCTTTAAATTCGATGACGAGGAACCCACTTTGAGACTAATAATGCTCGGAGACGACTTGAATGGGTAATGAAGAAAAACTTTAATATAAGTTTAACATAACAATGATGACAAAACCTTGTCGAAACGTTGTACATTTGCTGTTATGTTAAACTTATATTAAATTTTTTTCTTCATTACCCATTCAAGCCATCTCCAAGCATTATCAGTCTTCTTTAACTTGGCATTGTTTGAAATGCCAAATTCAGTAAATACACATCTACTGTACCATACAAAACAAAATAATGTTTAAAAATCAGATTATTAGCTGAAAAAACAACAACAACAACTGAAAATATTAATAAAAATTCTACAAGGTTATACTTACCCCCTAATGGAACTATGTGTGTTCTTGGGGCTACAGTATGATGTAGAATTTGGGGCATAGGCTTCATGAATTGTAGGTTTGGCTGTGGTATAACTGTTGTCCCTGATGTCCAAACTATCCCTCTTGTGGTGATCACTGAATTGGCTCCAGTTGTATCAGGTGCAGGAATAGCTACAGATTTTCCAGTGACATGATTCACCAATGATGGTGTTGCCATAGTCACTTCATTGGATATTGTAGCTGCCTGGTTGTTGATAATGACTGATTTTGATGTAGATGACACTGGAGTCAGGCTGATGACTGACTGGGGTTGTGCCAGTGGCCCAGGGGTGACACAAACCAAGGAATGGCTAAGAACAGGCTTCAAGCTAGAATTTGGTAAGGTTACTAGTTTTGGAACTGAAAACCCAGTGGCAACAGGCCCTTCAATCATGGAAGGAACTGTCTTGGTAAAATTTTTTAAGGGTCCATTTGTAATAATGTTGGTTGAGGTCAGTGGTGGTACTTGGCTTATTTTCGAAACTGTAGACTGATTCACTATCTGTACTGATTCAGAAGCCAATACACCTGTGGCATTGACAGAGTTCAATTTAAGCACAGAATCTGAAGGTCCCTAATAGAAAGAAATAACAACAACAACAAAAAAACATATCTCAATGGAGCACATATAGCAAAAATTCACTTCAAACATTTCTAAGACACTTTAGTATTGGGCTTCCTAGTTATTCTACGGAAGTGACAAAAAAAAATGCTATTGTTAGATTTAGAACAATAATACAGATACATGTTTTTGATTTAAATAATTTTTGAATCGGGACTACAGGAGATAAAGTTTGTTAGATAGAACTAATCCAATTGAGCTATACAGTAATTTTTAGGCTTAGTACAGGCCTATTGTCATGCCAAACTATGCTCAATCACTGAGGCCTAGTATCTAAAGATAAAGAGACAAATGTGATTTAACGATACATACATGTTCTTGAGATCTCAAACATTTCTGCCTGGTTGAGGCTACGGTGGTATTTTTTCTTGTTGCCATAGTAGCCAAAACTGATTTTGTATCCTTTTTTTTTGGCACCCCAATAAATACATTTGGTGTAAATCCTGGAGTCATGGAAACTGGTGACACCAAAGAAGCTGCCGATGTTGTTGTCTGCAGAAAAGTTACAGTAGTCTTAGCTCCAGAGTCCTCTGGTGGGTTAAATGGAAGTGCTGATTTTGTGCCAAACGATAAGAAAAGAAAAAAAAAATTTACATATGAAAGTCACTTTCGTCTCATTAAAGACAACAAAATATCTAACTTGCATAAGAT
Source organism: Limulus polyphemus (assembly GCF_000517525.1). Lineage (NCBI taxonomy): Eukaryota > Metazoa > Arthropoda > Merostomata > Xiphosura > Limulidae > Limulus > Limulus polyphemus. The sequence continues at coordinate 116,628 of NW_013668860.1, read as the reverse complement.
ATTTGAAAAAAGTGAACGTTTAAGTAGTAAAGGTATTCTAATCTATCACAAATATTAAAAAATATAAAGAAGTGTATTAGGTCCATGTTTTTATCTCAAATTTACTTATCATTCAGGTAGCAAATCCGAACATTAAAATTGTTGTACGTTTTCTAGTTTTTAACAATTTAATAAAAAACCTTCTCGCTTTAATATATATATATATATATATATATATACATACATACACGCAGACCCACACACATATATATATACAAAGAAACAAATATATTTTGCTGAAGGATTAGTAAAAAATAAAAATGAAACAATACAAAATTGACTTTAAAAATACTTTTAAAAACTGTTTATTTATTCCTGTTAACTTAAAAGAAATAAATCAAACCACAAATACATAAAAGAATAATTTATTTATTTTTCCTTTACACACAATTTACAATCAATAATCCTAACAAATACATTGTTATTAATAAGCAGTGTATATACACACGAGCACATTCGTTGGTTAACTGCTAAAAGCTAGTTTCTAGGAACTTATCACGCAATTTCTTTAATATCATAATTTTTACTTGCATTCAATTTGACCTCAGCTTTGAAAAATATCTTTGAAATGCAAATGTTACTAATACGTTTATCTCAGTCAAGTCTTATTTTTAAATTCGAGTATCTCTTATCAGGCTCCAAAGAAAATGTTAAAACTGTACATATAAACATCAGTATATAAAAAAAAGCATACATTATGGATTCTGATTGATGATCTATATTGTACAATAATTGAGTTTATAAAATTAATATGTATTAAAGCATAAATGTAAAGTCTAAGAATAATTGTGGCCACTAAATTTTTAGTAACACTGCTACAAGTTTTTCAAGCTCGTAAAAATCCTATAAATATTTACCCTGTTTTTTCTCCACACATAAAGGACTAGTTATCCCCATGCTCTGGGGTGGTGTGCTACTTGGTGTGGACAAAAGAGTGGATGAGGTGTTAGAAGTTTCTGATGACTGAATAAAATTGTAAAAGGAGCTTGTTTCTGTCTCCTCTACTTTGGAATCTTCTTCAATATCACTTTCTCCAGCTTCTAAGATTTCAAAAGATAAACGGTTGTTTGTATTTACGATTTCTTTTTATATAAAGATGTTAGAAACCAATACTTAAAAATCGTTGGACAGTAAATGTTTTCTTTTATGTATTAACACACACACACACACATAAGCCACTTCAAAATATGCATAATATAATCAAAATTGTACATTTTCTATAGAAAATATAAACTAGTTGATGGTTCTGCAGTCAATACGAGTTTCAAGATATTATGTTGAATAAGAAATTTAATGGAGAATTTAAATGTTAATGAACCAAGTAATATCTTTTCAAACATCTTGGGGAAAATATAGTTAATATTTTTTTTCAAGTGAACTTATATGATTAAAAAATTAAATAAGCTAGTTTAAAAAAAACTGCTCCTTAAGACAGAACGTCTATATTTTCCAGGTTCTTAAATTGTGAAAAGTATTTACAAACTTGATGATGAAATAAATAATTTTGAACTATTCCACCATCAAACCTTTTTTTTTATAGCTATTTGTGCATCAAAAACAAAGAAAAAGTTGCAAAGTTAATCAGGATCAATATAAATATTACAACACCAGGTGGCAGGACAGTTATCGGGGATGACTTTCTATTTTCTGTGTTACCTGATGCTGTAGTTGTTGTTTCATTGTCAGGATCTGGTAGCAAGTTAATAACTATGATGTTATCAATATAAATATTACAAAACCAGGTGGCAGGTCAGTTATCGGGGATGACTTTCTATTTTCTGTGTTACCTGATGCTGTAGTTGTTGTTTCATTGTCAGGATCTGGCAGCAAGTTAATAACTATGATGTTATCAATATAAATATTACAACACCAGGTGGCAGGTCAGTTATCAAGGATGACTTTCTATTTTCTGTGTTACCTGATGCTGTTGTTGTTGTTTCATTGTCAGGATCTGGTAGCAAGTTAATAACTATGATGTTATCAATATAAATATTACAACACCAGGTGGCAGGTCAGTTATCATGGATGACTATTTTCTGTGTTACCTGATGCTGTAGTTGTTGTTTCATTGTCAGGATTTGGTAACAAGTTAATAACTATGATGTTATCAATATAAATATTACAAAACCAATTGGCAAGTCAGTTATCAGGGATGACTTTCTATTTTCTGTGTTACCTGATGCTGTAGTTGTTGTTTCATTGTCAGGATCTGGTAGCAAGTTATTTATGTCGACATGATCCAGATGAGCAGATAAATCTTTCTTCAGTGCTGCTAGTCTTTGCTGAGATGCAATTTTTTCTCTTGCTAGTTGTTCCATCTCGTGTTCATATTCTCGCTCTTTTTTCTTGAGTGTCTAATGATAAAAATAATAATCATTGGATTAACTTGAAAAAAAAAGTTCTGATGCAATATATAACTAAATGTCTTGCATTTGTAATATTATTTACATTTTGTACAATCACAGGAGAATTTGTTTCATAACTTAAACACTAGCGCCATTAGTGTTTAACATTTAGAAGTGTTCATATTCCAAAATCTTAATTTAGCAAATAAAAGTTTATGCAAGTTTAAAAATGCTTTTCAAAACAAAAAAGTTAAGAAGATAATTTTTAAAAAATCATAAATTAAAACACATATAACATTTATACTTCGCTATACTTATCAAATGTAAACCTGTGGCTTTTGAAATTACAATTCTCCTGGATATTGTACTTAAATAATTCAAATAAAAAAAAATGGACAGTTGGTTTCTGATTAATTCGTCCAACCAGAGCTGTTGATCATAACCTCTCTCTCGCCAAGGTTCTCTTGAAAAACATTTTTTGTTGACTACACGGTAATTACATTGAATCCATTGATGTATTAAATATTACAAAATTAAATAATAGACTGAACAGTCGCCAAGATTTTTATTTAAAGAAGGCTGGCTTTTCTAGCTAGCGCTCTTCGTCAGATCATACATCTTCTGATGAAGAGCGCTAGCTCGAAACGTCAGCCTTCTTTAAATAAAAATAAAAACTTGGCGATTGTTCACCGTATTATTTAATTTTGATATTTTGGTCGCCTATGCAGTTTTAACTAAATGTTTCCTTTTATAAGTACTAAATATTACAAAGTTGTCTTCTACTTACTAGTTCTATATATGTGTATGGAATATAAACTGTTAAAAGTTCGTTAAAAAAAAAAAAACATTGTAAATTTTCAAAAACAAATCGTGCATTTTGTTAAAATTATTAAATTGCAGAACTGAAAATTTAACCAGAAAGAAGAAGCTGTGGAACAGGTGAAGCGACTGCCCCAAGGCCCTTTGAGACCCATAGTTACGCCACTGGACGGCCTAACAACGTGTATCACCATGTTGTTTTCTCCAACTGCACGTGTGCTTTGGCTGCACGAATAATAAAACGCACGTGACTTAAAAAACAAAAAGTTGTATGAATCATGCCTCTGAATCCTGTTGGACTCAACAAAATCAACACTCGATCATACAACCGACTCATCGTGTATTATAAAGTGTCAATCTTATACTCTTATGCACAAGCACTGCACACTTCGTTACTGAAACGATCAAGTATTTATCTTAACCAAGCCAGTAGATACGCGAGGAGGAGACTGAGGATATTAGAAATGGCATGATCCGTTTATTAACATTTTCATTACTATACATTGGGAACAATGTACTAACAATATTTTCCGAGTTTTAAAATTTGTAGTATATACCGGGAAAATTTGGGGATTTTGACAATAGAGTTAGAAAAAAAAACAACCTTTGGAGATGATAATAATAAAACAAACTTTAATTCAGCCAACGTTTCGTCATTGTGGTTTCATCGGGGATATATGAAGCCGCAATGGTGAAAAGTTGGCTGAAACAATTTTTTCATTATTCATCAGAATTTAAAGGTAGTTATTTTTCTAAATTTATTTTTAAAATATTGCCTATGTTTTAAATGTATTTATTTTTCTCAGTTAAGTTACTACTAGATAGCATAAACAACTTGTTTGAAACCTTTCCTCTAAGTTATTTACGGAGTCTTAGTTTGTTTTTGTTGTGAAATATCCTCGCAATCGTCGCGCCACTAGGTGGTTCAAGCGCGTGGCATCACAACGCATGCGCTCCGCAAGGTCCCAGGAAATCTGGTCACGTAACGTGCGTGTGATTTCTTTAACCCATAAACACAAGTCTGTTAATTGGTAATTTTGGTTTTTATCTTTAGAAAAAAAGTTTGAAGAAACATAGTGTTTCGAAGAACATAAATTCAATACTGAAAACACGTACTATAAAAATATTGCGAGAAGCAATTCCCAATATCTTTACCGCGGGGAGAAAAATCGGTAAGATAAAGAGCCTGCAGCATAATGACGTCACCTCAGCCAATGTGACATGGATCGCGTAACGTGGTTCGAATAGTTTGTAATCACTGTATCACAAGGGGTGGAAAAATTTAAATTATACCTGACCTGGATGTATCTCAGTGCTCCACGGAGAATACTCAGGTTGGAAATTTTTCTCTCGTCGATATTTGGAAGCTGTTTCTTCAGATTTTCAAAACATTCTTTTAGGTGGGCTCTCCTAAATCATTATTTGAAAAAAAAAGCTAGCATTTTCAAAGAATAAAACTAAAATCTATAATACGGAATTTGTTATAAAGCTGTAGTATATACAACAAAATAATGATATCTAATCCTACGTAAATCAGAAACATAAATTAAGGCTGAAAACATTGGTTAAGTTAAATATATAATTATTCATTTTAAGAATTTAAACATTCGATATATTATTGACCTAACGTCAACGCGAGCCGAATTCGATTTCCGGTTTGTAGGCCTAACTCATAAATCACTAATTCTTAGAATATATTTGTTAGGTAAAGTTTCTTGGTTAGATGCAATGGAATTTAATGTCTATTTTTTCTTTTGAATGAACTTGTCCACCTTTAACTGTACTCTTAAGCTACACAAAATAAGTTCCACAAAATGTGACGGATTTCAGGTGTTACACTTGTAAAAACAACAACAAAATTTTCCACAATAACGGAACAAGAACTTACCTATTTTTCTCCAACTTGTTGTGAACTTCCCGCGTTCCAGCCCTGAGTATAGAAACAAATTATGTTAAAAATTTGAAATTTACTCTCTGGTTCTATCGTGCTTTATCGATTCGGTTTTTGGACATCAGTGAATTTATGTTTAAACGACAACTACGCGTATAAAACTTATTGAACACTCAAACCAGCTGGTGATCCAATGTTTGTAACAAAAACCTTGTACTTTTGAAAGCTATATTTGTTATTAGCAAAAAAGGATGGGTATTGATTCCTCAAAACAAGAAATCAGCCCAAGCACTTTCGAGAGGTAGTTTCCTTTCTCAGAGGTAAATTAGAAATAGATTAAGTAGATTTAACCTCACCAAACGAGCCCCTGAATCTATAGACACTTAGTATCTTAAAAATATTATGTTTTTTGTACGTGCTACACCCCCACCCCCCAGTGCAACCAATAAACAAAACACATTTTATGATTATCTAAACAAACAATGATTATGGCTTTTCAAACAACTCGTCTTTTCGGTTACATTGAAGCTAACAATACCGAGCACAAAATTCGTAACTAAAATATTATTACATACATTGTTGCCACGCGTTAGTACATGTACGTGTATTATGTAGAGACGGTCGTGATCCTTTGGCAAACACGTAGCATCACGATAGCAGATAAATCACAATTAAAAACTCGATTACCTGAACGATATCGGGAGGTTCTTCCTGCATCACAGGTGAGCTAAGAAAGATATTCTGACTACCTTCGAAATGCTCACATCGTATCTACGTGGATATTTTCGGAAATCCAACACACTACACGTGTTGAATGCTGCCGTAGCTGGATTAATTATTTGAAACTACAAAACGGATCTGAAGAGAGTGAGGGTACTGTATCGTAGTTGATAAAAAAAATAAAAAAATTAGCAGTTTGTTTTCTATGTGTGTGTGTGTGTGAGAGAGAGAGATTTGGTATAGTATAGTGTATAAACTTATTTTGAAGGTTTGTTTTAGCGCAAACCCACACTGAGCTATATGCTGTGTTCACGGTGGGGGAATCGAACCCTGGGTTTTAGTGTTGTAAATCCGTAAACTTACCGCTGACCCACCGAGGGACGACCCTGATGATTATGGTTTAGGTTATTATTATACATCAAAACTAATCCCCCCCCAGTGGCACAGCGGCATGTCTGCGGACTTAAAACGCTAGAATCCGGGTCTCGATACCCGTGGTGAGCAGAGCATAGATAGCCCATTGTGTAGCTTTGTGCTTAATTATAAACAAACAAATTAAAGAATAATATTAGGTAATTTTGTCCGAAGAGGGTAGAGTTTATTCACACAATCATGTACACAAATCATGGAAATAGCTACGAGGATACTCGAATTCTGTAGAAGTGTCATCGTTTCTCAAAG
>NW_013668860.1:107776-109133 GCF_000517525.1 Limulus polyphemus | reverse complement strand
GGGACGGGTACTCCAGCTAGTTATTAATACAGTTTCAGGCATGGTTTAACAAAAGTATTGGAGGAAGAGCCCAATTAATTGTTCTTAAGGTTTCGTTGAATCACTTAACACAAAGAAGAAATACATGTAGATAAATGTGTGTTTATCAGCATGATTTCGCAAAAACTGCTGAATGAATTTGGACGAAAGTTGGTGTACATTTGAAGTATGACCCAACTAAGAAGTGGTTATTTTTTGAGGGTCAATGTCACAGCAAGGCCACGAAAAAAAAATCCCCATCTGTTAACATGAGGACCGATTTTTCACACTATTTTTGCTTTATAACTCAGTAAAAATGATCGGATTTTATTGAAACTTGATGGACTTGTGCAGAATATTATTCCTCATTATCCTGCCCAAAGTGATCCGTGTCCGTTGATAATGACGGATATATGGACACATTTTCGTATTTTTTTGAGAGCTGAATATGATCAACGCTGCGTGTCGGAGGTATACGGTCTACTGAGTTTCTACTGTTCTTATTAGACCTGGAAGTTTTGAAAAATGAAGGGTTACCCTGACGTACCATTGTATCTCCCCAAGTGTGCCATTGTATAACTTCTAAACACGGTACCGTGTTCCGAAATTATTAACAAATTCAGCAACCAAAAACTACGTAATTGATTCAGTTTTTTTTTCTTTTGTTTGTTTGTTATGAATTTTGCGCAAAGCTTCACGAGGGATATCTGCGCAAGCCGTCCCTAATTTAGCAGTGAAAGACTAGAGGGAAGGCAGCTAGTCATCACCACCCACCGCCAACTCTTTTACCAACAAATAGTGGGATTGACCGTAAGATTATAACGCCCCCACGGCTGAAAGGGAGAGCATGTTTGGTGGGACGGGGATTCGATCCTGCGACCTGCAGATTGCGAGTCGAGCTCCCTAACCACCTGGCTATGCGGAGCCTTTTTCTTTTGTTTTCAGCACACTGTTTATTATTTCTTGGGGGGGGGGGACTTTCGTCATACTTTTAAGTTTAATCTATCTAAGTTACACCATAAGTCTAGCTTCGAACAAAGTGCAAGCAAAGTGCACCAAGGTCCTTTGAGACCTATTTACCGAAGCTGGAGTAAATAGGTCTCAAAGGACCTTGGAACAACATTTTGTTCTGCCCCACCCTTAAACTCTTTTTCCGTGTATCATAATAATTTCCCCTCTATTCCAATATTTAAAACTTTCAAACACCAATTTTGAGCCCCCCATCCCCATTGAAACAATTTCCATGTTTCACTATAATTTCCCCTAAATTCCAATCTTTAAATTCCCCATTTTGAAAATATTTTGTAAATCCGATACCGTAAAAGGAAAACAGTTCATT
>NW_013668860.1:105953-107239 GCF_000517525.1 Limulus polyphemus | reverse complement strand
CATCCCCATTGAAACAATTTCCGTGTTTCACTATAATTTCCCCCTCTATTCCAATATTTAAAACTTTCAAACACCAATTTTTTGTAAATCCGATACCGTAAAAGGAAAACAGTTCATTATCTACTCACCAGGGCACTGGACAACCAAGAGTGTGATACTATTCGAGTCGTAAGCACAGATTCTTTAGAACTGTAGCATACAAATGCCACGACCCCAAACACTTCATTCTTCAAGTTAGTTTAATTACCTATATGTAATAATTACAAAACCTAGCAATGAAATTAGCAGCAAAGAAGAATGTGTAAAAAAAAAAAATACGTCAACTACATTATATTTATCATAACCAAATACAAGGCCGCTTGGGATACGAAAAATTAAGTATTGGTTGGGGCGCTATTTATATCACTATTGGCTAAAACTGGCGTGGTTTATGTATATCGATGTTGTTCTTTGCCCGGCATGGCCAGGTGGTTAGGGCACTCGACTCGCAATCTGAGAGTTGCGGGTTCGAATCCCCGTCCCACCAAACATGTTCGCCCTTTCAGCCGTGGGTGCATTATAATGTGACGATCAATTCCACTATTCCTTGGTAAAAGAGTAGCCCAAGAGTTGGCGGTGGGTGGTGATGACTAGCTGCCTTCCCTCTAGTCTTACACTGCTCAATTAGGGATGACTAACGCAGATGGCCCTCGTGTAGCTTTGCGACAAATTCAAACCGTTTTTTTTTTATCGATACTGAATTAAACGTAATTGAAATTTCATACCAGTTTCTTTAGGCAAGCTAGCATAGCAGCGTTCGTTAGCGAAACGCTTATCCGCACCGTATTTAATTAATGGCGCACATTACTAAATTTTATTGAAATCGTCAATTTAACTACAGCTTTACATTATCAGTGATTTGTTTATATATAAAGAAACAGATTTTTTTTCTCTCCCCAAACGATACTAACGAGAATAATCAAACCGTTATATTTCACCACTAACCTATTATCTCACAAATACAAGCGCCTCAACTCGTCATTATCAAATTTCTTGTCGTGCGGTCTGATTTACAACGTCCAATCAGAACTGTAGATATAGCCGAGTTTGCGCAGACCTCTCTGTGTTTTTTGGATGTTTATTTATAAAACGGAGAAACGTGTTGTTGAAGCGATACAATTTACCGAAAAAAACAACAAAATTCTCATACTCCATTTAACGTAGTGCGAAAATTTTAAAAAATTCCAAAAAACATTCTCATGCTCCATTTAACGTAGTGCGAAAATTTTACAAAAATGTCAAAAATT
>NW_013668860.1:94238-105489 GCF_000517525.1 Limulus polyphemus | reverse complement strand
AAAAAATTCCAAAAAACATTCTCATGCTCCATTTAACGTAGTGCGGCGAAAATTTTTAAAAAATTCCAAAAAACATTCTCATGCTCCATTTAACGTAGTGCGAATATTTTACAAAAATATCATTTTTTTTCCCCGTGAAATCCAACCACAAATCATTGCGACATGTCCGATGTCTTATAATGCTAAAAGTCGAGCTTTGATACTCGCGGTGGGCACATCAAATATAGCCCATTATATAGCTTTGCCCTTAACTACAAACAAACAAAGCGAAATCTAGCATTTCCGGTTTAACGAAGTTTAAGGTACAATGCGTTGATTAAGGTGTTAATTAAGCGATCGTGGAGCAACATAACTTATATAGCGACTACATTACTCGGATTACAAAAATGTATCGTATAGATACAGAACAGAAATAAAAAAACAAAAAACTTTCAATTTTAATTCAAATGTACATTAAATTCCTAATTAGGTTTATCAATCATTAAATTCCTAATTAGGTTTATCAATCATTAAATTCCTAATTAGGTTTATCAATTTTAGTGCCCTGAGTTAATCAGTGGAAATATTATTAATGTATTCGTTAATACTGAAAAGAAACCCATAATTAATATTAACTTTAAATCAGAGAAAGCTATCTACTTAGAGCGAAAATAGAAAAAAAAACAACAACAACCTGATAACAAATGTAGCTAATTAAATATTTTCTTTTTACGATCTTTCTTATAAAGATTAGAATGTGTTTTTCATGTTAACGACATTGTCGGTCGTAATCCCAAATTAGACCCTGAGGCCTCTTAAAATATATAACGTTCCCTGAGAGTTTTGAACATTAAGTCGCACATGGAGACACCCTCTTTTACAAACTACGCAGGCCAGGTGGTTAGGGCGCTCGACTCGCAATCTGAGGGTCGCGGGTTCGAATCCCCGTCCCATCAAACATGCTCGTCCTTTCAGCCGTGGGAGCGTTATAATGTGACGGTGAATCCCACTATTCATTGGTAAAAGAGTAGCCCAAGAGTTGGCGGTGGGTAGTGATGACTAGCTGCCTTCCCTCTAGTCTTACACTGCTAAATTAGGGACGGATAGCGCAGATAGCCCTCGTGTAGCTTTGTACGAAATTAAAAAAACAACACAAACTACACATATATAAACGAGAATATAAAGAAGCGATCAACAGAAGCGGTTCGCGTGCACGGAATAACGCTTTTATTGATAAACTCCCGAAATTGGTTATGAATACGAAAATTGAGTTATTTTTTATATGAAAATAGCTTCATCAAATTTCGCGACAGAATGCTGTCGAATACCTTTCAAGCCCGGCGTAAATCAGCTACAAATCGGTACCAGTTGTTAACACTGATTAATATGAACAAGATGTTTGGAGAAAAAGGCTGGTACCAGAGATAACAGGTAACAAAAAAGGCCCCTCGACCGGTAGTGACGTTGTTCCGTTTCATTTATCGCACAGTAGGGCTATGCTCACCTTGTGTACAACAGAGTAGTGGGATTTAACCGTCACCCTTGAAGCATACACACAACCACAAAGGGCGTAACGCGTTTTTGTAGCAATGGGCAGCGAACCATGAATCCCCGAACACACAGAGAGAGACAAAGAATATAACCTTCTAAGCTAGTTTGTTTCTTTGTTCTTAAGCACATGGGTTATCCGAGACTTACCGCTAGGCCACTGGGGACCGGATAAGTTTCACCAGAGTGTTAAGGTAAAACTACAAACCACAACAAATGTCTGAATTTAAATTACGAGTTTTTACAACTCACTTAACGTGCTTTTTTATTTTGTTTTTTCAAATTTTCTTCAAAAGTCAAGTTGAAAGTAGTTTTTTTGAATATACAGTCGCCTAACTTTTCATGAATAACCGGTGTCACGTGCCTCTCACACTCCACCTCCCTATATACTGTTCTTCACACCTGCATTTCTACATATATATAGTTAAGTCATTAGAAATTAAAGCTGTGACAAACGATACAATATATACCGAAAAGTCAATTACAAAATGGTGCAAATTTTGTAATAAAAAAATTATTTTTCTGTGTGGTATGAACACATGTTCCGCTACGTATTCCTGATGTGTGTGTGTTCTATAACAATATTTTTACGCACAACTTGGGAGAGCCATATAATTTTCCGGCTCTTACTATACGCATTGTCAAACCGTATAGCAATAATTACATGAAATATACATTTTTTGCCTCTTCGAACAGTGTTATGAAACACTCTTAATTTTGAAAACTGAATTCCTTCACATTTGACCCTTTTAAAATGTACAATAAAACAACTTAGAGGTCTGAAATAATTGTGCGATATATTGAAAATAGCCTTTGTATCGTAAGAGTTGGCGTAATGGACGTTAAGACAGAAACGGGAGCCGCGACGTCCGAGCTACATACGGCCTGCTGGTTGACTCAACAGTTGACATGCAGACGTTCGTCCAGTTTTTTTGTTAGCGTTCTTGCTTATTACGTCCTGGGGTCAATGAATGTAACCACACCTCGCAATCAGCGGGTCAGTCGGACTTCTATAACTCTTAAGTACATTATCGCCCGTGTGTTTTGTTGTAATATCTTAACAATTCTTACATTTGTAATATCTGAATCGGTTTGAAATATCTCACACTCTGCTTTAAACTACACAGAAATCTACTGACTGAAATTTACTATCAATAAAAAAAAAAATGTAATATTGGCAACCCTGCCACTGAGACCGTAATACCGGCGTCATAATTTTGTGTAAATCATCACGACTTTATGAAATATGATAAACTAATCTATATTCTTGTCTTGTCAAAAACTAAATATTTCCAACGTTTCACTAACCCTCCAGTTCTACGTTTTTCTTTTTGTTCATCCACTTGATCCTGACTGGTTGGAGATGACGAGCAGTCTTCTGGAGATTCTGGCAAGATTTTAATCGTTTGGTTAGCAGGCGGGCACGAAGGGTGTGCACTGGCACCAACGGTAGAGAAGTTAGCGAACGTTTGATAATCACGTGGTTCTTCTCCTGAGATTATAAAAAATAATCACTTTTAACACGACGTAGAAGTGATTAAACTTTTCACATCACGACCTTCTTTATAACTCATGTGATTTATACAATAAGTTAAGAAGGAGTAGTGAAAAGAGTTGATTATATTTATAATTTATTGAAGCAAAAGTATTTTATTAGTTATAAATATTCTTAACCAATATTATAACACCTGTAAAGTGTAAATAAAATAACGGCTCATTTTATCGGAAAGCTTGCCATATAAGATATTGTAAACTACGGTATATGTTGCAATTTATAATCTTAAGAAAACATAACACAGAAGATCATGTTATATATCACGCCGCGTGAGAGCGCGATATTCCTTCCAACAGCTTCGCTTCTGTCGCCTCCCCTCAAGATCAATGAAAAAAACTGTACTTACCACGTGCCTTTGCTTGAGTTTTGTACTCTAAATATTTTGCTGCTTCTAATAAAGTTTCGAGGCTCATATTTCAAACTCTTCTGTCTATCCACCAAAACAACAATTATAGCGAAAAATGTTCATAAAACAGAGCTAACCGCGACATATTCCTGACCACTCACACAATAGACCATCTCAAAATGGCGGGAGGCTATCAAAACAATCAGTATAGCGAAAGTCACGTCGCACCACGTGGTAGATTTGATTGACGTAGTAAGTATTTGAATTGAGGTAACTAGTCGACCGTTTTCCACTACTTTAATGCCACATATAATTACAGTTAAACCAAATCTTAGTTAATGTACTTAAAGAGACAACTCTGGGAGATAAAACAGTAAATCAGAAGATTTAATCAAGCAATTCAGTTTAGAGAAAAACAGGGATTCAGAGCATGACTAAACCTAAGCATGTGACACAAGTTACGTGTGAGGTCTTACTGTAAACGTCATACGAATCGTCGTTAGACACCCAATGACAACGCGAAAGTGAATTAGCAGTAGGCGGTGCTTTTTTTTTGCCCAATATATATCGGCTTTTAGATTAATGGGTTTTCACTCCCTCCTAATTCTCACGCAAGAGGAAAGGCAAACGGCTCTCAGAAAACCCGTTTCATTTGTGCATTTATACTAATTTAATTTTTTATTTATTAATGAAAACAAAAGTCACGAATAAAGCTGAGATTCAATTCGAAGTACATTATATTTTTAATAAAAGTACTCAACAGTAGATGACACGAACCATTCACAGAGAGAAACGTGTACCGAACCATGTGCAGATGAATCACGTGCGAACAAGGTGTTGTGATGTCATATTCCACGAGTGTGAGCGGAAGGATATACCATATCTATAATTTAAATTACTGACAAGTGCGAACATAAATTATATACTTCAATTGTAAAGAAAAACCAAAAGCAATATATCTTACTCATAAAATGTTTTTGTGTAAAGTATATTCACTTTATGAAAATCCATAAACTTAATCTATTTTAAATTGCGGATAATTCAAACAACAATTGAGCGTAAAATGCTGTAATAACACCGAGGGCCAGACACGTGCATTTGTGTTGGCGGATTGCCAGATGTTTCATACCGTTCTGGGGTCAAGTGCGAAATAGTGTTTCATTTTGTTGCACGTATATAAACAATCTGTTGATAATTAACGATTTTGTTTTGGGAATAAATAATAACATTTCCTGTTAATAGCTCTAAAACAACTATAATATATATATCATGATTCGCAGGAGGATCACGACAAAAAGTTACGTCTAAAACTAAAGATAGAAAATACCAGTTTGACATTTCTCCTTAGTTCAAAAATAGTTCTTAAATCACTATTCTATTTAAGAAATTAAAGTTATATATAAATATTTAGAGATTATTCTGTTTGTTTGAATTTATGCACAAAGCTACACAATGGGCTATCTGTGCTCTGCCCACCACGGGTATCGAAACCCGGTTTCTAGCGTTGTAAGTCCGCAGACATGCCGCTGTGGGGGGCGGATTATTATGCAGATTTCAGTTTTGATCAAAACTGACACATGTAATGATTTCTCGTGTTTCCTCCAAAGAGCTACACAAATTATTTAAAATCAAAAAGATCTTGCCAAGGTAAACTAGTATTTTTACTTTTAAATATTTTAAGTAATGTACCATAAATTTCCTGGCATTCTTTAGTGTAAAAAGATAAATGTTTTACGTACTTTTCTCTTTTTTTTCCCAAAATGAAAGCTAATTCCAATGTTAAATTTTGTTTTTTGCTTTCCTAATGATTATAGCATTGATTAGATAACAGTTAATTATATCTGAAATTAATTGAATGTATGAAAGTTCAACCAGCCGTGTATAAAAAAAAAGGAATAAATATATGGCTATAAAAAATAAACATTTGTATGTAAGTGTGTGTGGTGGGGGGGGGGGGGTCGCATCATAACTGGAACAGCACTATGAATTTCACCCTTCCACAATTAGTTTAAATATATTTTTAGCGGGTTGTATGCAGGTAAATTTCCTGAATTTTTGTGCAGGTGTTCTCCATGTAATATGAAATTCCTGTTAACCGAATGTCGAAAGGTGATAAATATGTAGTAACCCTTTTACTCAAGTAAAGAGGGCATATGCTAACAGCTAGAAATTTATATCACTATATCGGAGTAAACCTAACTCAAGAGACGACATTGATACTTGTACAAATTGGTATGAGTATGATTTTTTTTTCTCTCCTATAAATCTTATTTAACGTTTTGTCCAGACTGATGAGCCATGGTATTAAGCGAAAGACCTCATCGGCACACTGGATATAGCAGATACAATGTGTTTGTCTTATTATTATCGATCCTTCGGTCCAAGTGCTGTTACATACAAATGAATAACCCTATTTCTCTCTCTCTATTTTATATATATTCATATATGACAAGATATAATTGGGATCTGGCATGGCCTGGTGGTTAAGGCGCTCTATTCGCAGTTGGCGAGGCGTGGTTCAAATTCCGTCACCGAACATGCTTGCCCTTTCAGCCGTTGGGGCGTTATAATCCAACATTATGTAGATTCCCTCTAATCCATCACTTCTAAATTAGGGACCACTAGCGCAAATAATCCTCGAATAGCTTCGTGGGAAATTAATCAAGTCATACTAAAAATAATCTCTGAAAAAAACAAAACAATTGAAAATCAGGTTTTAAAGTACATTTAACCAAACAGATCTCACCGTAGAGTTGGCCACAGTAGTAAATTGGTCGAGCACTTGATGACTACCTGTTCGGAATTAATTCTGTGTTTGTACCACAACTAACAGTTTCTAGAAGACTTAAGGAAAGAAAGAGACAAGCCTACTAGTCGCAAAACCAATGTGGGTGGGGGATATAGTTTGTTATGGATTTCGCGCAAAGCTACACGAGGGCCATCTGCGCTAGCCGTCCCTAATTTAGCAGCTAGTCATCACCACCCACCGCAAACTCTTTTACCAACGAATAGTGGGATTGACCGTCACATTATAACGCCCCCACGACTGAAAGGGCGAGCATGTTTGGTGGGATTCGAACCCGAGTCGAGCTCCCTAACCGCCTGGCAATACCGCATCCGAAATGAGTTACTATAAAACTTGACCTTCTTTGTACACATTTTCAGTTATTTTGTACAACATTTTCGGGTTGCCAATATCTCAACGATTTCTTTACTGAGTTTGTCGAAATTAAAATGTAGAATTTAATACGTGTTTGCAAAGTACTTTGTAACAGGGGAAGAAGTTATAATTGGTGCTTAAATAACAGTTACAAAATGTCGGTGAAGAGAAATTCTGCGATACTTATTTTGAGCTGAACTTGAGGTCATTATTAAAAATATTACAAGTTTACTAAAACTCATCTTTAACTAATGAAGTATACATTTACATACAGTACAGCACCAGTCGCCCATGTGATAACCTCAACATTTGTTCAAGTTCAGTGACATTCCTCACATTAGTCGATATGATGTCATCAACAAGCTGTTTGAGGCTACACCTTCGTGGGATGTCTCATGTCACCAGTACAGTGACTGAGGCTAAACCTAAATTCTTGGTGTTCCTCGTGACTGTGATTCTGTTGGCAACTCGTTCAAGGACACACCTTGGTGTTCTTCGTGACTGTGATGCTGTTGACACACCGTTCAAGGATACACCTTGGTGTTCTTCGTGACTGTGATGCTGTTGACACACCGTTCAAGGATACACCTTGGTGTTCCTCGTGACTGTGATGCTGTTGACACAACGTTCAAGGATACACCTTGGTGTTCCTCGTGACTATGATGCTATTGACACACCGTTCAAGGATACACCTTGGTGTTCCTCGTGACTGTGATGCTGTTGACACACCGTTCAAGGATACACCTTGGCGTTTCTCACGACTATGTCATATCACGTTTTTTAGGGTGTATTTCTGTTACAACTGTCTGTGTAATATTCATTAACTTTGTGACGACTTCTTACAATATTGTTTCATTGCGAATATATTTAAGTAAAATAATTTTTGGTAATAAAAGGAAAAAAAATGATCGTTTAAAATAATTAAACCATTGTAATATTCGAGTGGAGTATTAACAGCAAAGTTAACTCAATGCTCCACAGTACTTTAGGTACAAAATAAACAAGTAATGATTCTAGTTTCATATAAAATAACACGTTCTGAACCTAATGTTAGATTTAGTCCACCAGGAGGCAACTGATGTTTTGGCATACTTAATAAACTCATTTTTTTTTTTTGTCTCGTGAATGGAGAATAAGTGGATGTTGAACCAGTTAGCCCTACTGTGCTAATAAATTAAACTGTTTACACACGTATACGTGACAGTTAAAATCTTTATTTATCACACCGACTTGGAAGACTTGAAGGGAAACATTTTAACTTTAACAAAAATCACACCAAACTTCAATCACTCATACACACTGAAATTGTGCATGCTATTTTAACCTTCGGAGAGAGAGAGAGAGCTTGAAATATAACTGTGGAATTATCATCCTGTTTCACATTATTGCCAACAGGTGACCTCAGTTTAAATACAAAACAAGAAAGTTTTGTGAAAATATTAGAAATTAAATCAAGTGAATTAAGAAATATATAACACAAAGTTACACACGTTTTTAATTTCAAGACACTTGGTAATGTTAGGAGTCTATTTTCAAGGCCACAAATAGGTGAAAAGCGATCCGATGTGAGCAGCAGTTCTAAATCATAACGCAAACATATATATATTTTTTTCCTACAACTTAGGAACGGTTTGGAAGAGACTCTTGCTTTAAAATACTAAAGACTCGTTTACAAAAATACAGTTATCTTGTTACAAAAAATAATATGTAAAATCTTGTAATTTTTATTACACTGTGCTACTGTCAGAAGTTGCTGTAACAAAAATACTTAATTATGTACTGTTTCCCGAATACAAAATTCGTTTTATGGAAAATATATATTTTTTTTTTACAAAAGGTTATGCTAGGAAGTTCTGTACAAAATACGAGCATATGTAAAAAAAAAAAATTAGTTTTGTATAGTATTTAAAATAATTCATTTATTAAAAGAGAGAGGGAGTTAATCTTCCGAACGATTTGGGTTTACTTCTAAATTATTACATTGTATTTTCACAAACTGTGTGAACTTATAAGTATGTCTCATCTACCCCAAACCTCTGTATAGATAAATACTTTTCTTTTCCACACCATTTTCCTGCAACAGACCACGTCTTGAAATTCTCAATCACATGATTACAAAAACAACTTTTTTAAGAAACATTCGAGAATTATCCTCAACTCTGGGCATGAAAAAACTTGAAGTTTCATGAGTAAGTTACATCTAGTGTTTTTAACTGTTAACAGTGTTTCCGTATTCATAACATCTCAGTTAAGTACATATATGATATAATCTCGACACTGTATTAAAATACGTCCCAGCAGTTAACATGTATAAAATCTTTTTAAGAGCAAGGAAGATTAAAAAAAAAAAAACAGTAAGATTTATTGCTGTTATAATAGAGCCTATAAAACTAAACCTAACCTATGCATCCAACCTCTAATACTAAAAGCATGGTTATCTTACCCAGTCTATTTATAAAAAAAAGAACAGCAAAAAAACTAAATCATTTATATATCAGACTATCTTCTTTTGTAAGGAACTCAAATGTGCACTGAAGAAAAAAAAACTACTACAGAAAATTGGTAAATTTAAAAGTATTGTCACCATGGTTTGTTTATGATAAAGTGAAACAGTACACGAAAATGATCAACGACTGTGAGCTTTCTACATTTATAAAGCTTTACAAAAAACAACAAGTTTCTACCTCTTTGTTATTCTACTTAGTATAAAAATACTATTTTTTAAATACATATATAATATTATGTGCTGTTATAATACTTACTACAGTTAAGGCACAACACGGTTTAAAATCGAAGTGATAAAATTTAAGTAAGCATTTCGTAATGTTTTATTCTTTTAGAACTCTATACTATTTTGATTTAAATGTTAATCTCGAACATATGTCTTTAGTGATTTTTTTTTAAAAATAAAATCCAGGTTATAAAAATTTCAAGTTATTTTCCTTATGGCTTCTAGATTGATTAATTGATTGCTCTACCTTCCTTACCTCATTTATAAATGATGTGACTCACGTCAATATATACATTAAAAAACAACAACCTAACACCATTTCAAAACAGCAATATTGGTACCTGATAAAACATTTAAAGAACTGAACGACTACAATGAAGATTTAACTCTCACGATTATGGACCTTGATAAGTTAAATAATTTAAATAGTTAGAATTTTTTTTTTCCAAATTCGTTTTAGTACTATTTAAATTAATAAGATAAAAATATCAAATTTAACATGAAAATAATTTTGGCATAAAGGTACACGAAAAAAGTATCTTATAAAAAATATTTCTTGACAGTGACTTTAGAAGAACTGTGGTGCTCTCTGGTGGGTGAAACACGCAACTTGTAAGGAGGTTACACACAGAAGGATGGCAGATATTCAAAACGATGATATAGGACGCCTGCAATTAAGATTCACAAAATAAAAGCAAGATTCCGGCCAGAGCAACAACAACAACAAAATAAAATCATACAATCGACAAACATCTTCTCAACATACTAAAAGCTAGATATAACCACATAGTTAAAAACTCCTATAGAGGGAAAGCCCTTAATATAACATACATACTAGAAAATTCAAACATATTAACTTGATATTATTTGTTTTGATGAAATCAAGTTTGTTTGTTTTGAATTTCGTGCAAAGCTACACGAGGGCTATCTGCGCTAGCCGTCCCTAATTTAGTAGTGTAAGACTAAAGGGAAAGCAGCTAGTCATCAACCCCCACCGCCAACTCTTGGGCTACTCTTTTACCAATGAATAGTGGGATTGACCGTCACATGTTATAACGTCCCCCACGGCTGAAAAGGCGAGCATGTTTGGTGGGTCGGGGATTCAAACACGCGACCCCCAGATTGTGAGTGGAGCTCCCTAACCACCTGGCCATGCCGGGCCTGAAATCATGTAATAAATATTTTAGGCAAATACAAATTCATATGCAACTTTGTTCAGTAACTGTGTAAACACATTTCTTCTGTCACTGCTAACAACAACATTGAATCAAGATGTAACTTACCAACTGGTGTTATTACCTACTTAAATGAAGTCAGGCTACTGTTGAGGGTTTTAAGTAGTAGATGATTAAACGTATTTTATCTGTAGTTGTTTGCTCACCTGAATGTAAGCTAGTACACAACATACCAATTAAACAACCCCTGAGAATACAAGTTGATCATATCCACAAGTGTCATGTGTCAAACTGTAGATTATAATTCAAGTTTTAGCACTATATATTACTCAATTTCTTAGTTTAAAAGTAAATATTAAAAGCACAGATAAACATCGATTTTTTGTGTGTCACGTGGTATGTTGAATGCAGCACTAGTTCAAATTAGATGTTTGTGAAGTCTATAGTTTCATACGAATTAGGAACTCAAATTACAGATATTGACAAGCTAGAATATAAAATAAGAAGGTCATATCTTTACTATTTGCTAAGATATTGCTCATGTAATAAATCAAACACAGTGGCACCCTGCCCACCTTTTTCCATTTTTTGAAAAGCTTTCCTTATATACACTTATTTCTATATATGACATGAATAACCAATCAGAAGCTCAAAATGTCCCCCTAGTGGCTTTCTCAGCCATTTTAACAGGCGTGGACACCATTTCTTTCTTTTGAACCAATATTTCAAGGAGGTAGAGTGTGTTTTTAGTTTACTC
>NW_013668860.1:92028-93658 GCF_000517525.1 Limulus polyphemus | reverse complement strand
GCATGATAGATAGGTAACGTGTGCAAAGGGAAAAAAAAAGGCACCAAAGAAACATTGCTTTACAAACCTTATGACTTAATAAAACAAATTAGATATTTTGCGTACGAAAACATCGTAATGTTTACTGATAAACTGCCAAATTTCGTTAACATTTGCTTACTAATTTAAAAGTTATAGCACGAAAACTATAACAAGCACAAATGGGTTACGAGGTTGGTCCCAGGGCCTGAGCCCGTGCTGAAAGTGTTAAAGTTAGATATATCAATATATCTTGCTATTATAATATTTTCAAGTACCTTTACAAAAAAAGGCCTCTTTTTAAGCACTTTCAAGCCCTCCAAATTCCATTCTCAATTTCAAGGGCTTTCAAGGATGCATATGTACCCTGATCAAACAGTAGCATGCCATAAAAAAAAAGTCAAATGTGAAACCTATGTATAGCAAGAAAATTGTTACACATTTTGAGTATCTCACAAAGCAGGTAAAAAAAATAACAAAACATATATATCGGATGTTATAGAAATAACTTTCATGTTGACAACAGAATATACTATTTACAAATGTTCAGTATTTATTACCAAGTTGAACAGATTATTTTTTAATAATTTAAACACTTACCGTGGTTTACCATTTTTCCATTTATAAGTGTTATACAGTTCATCTTCTGAACTGGTGTCATCCCTGTATTCTTCCGGTTTCAGAAGTTTCTTCATAGATTCGGGATCTTTTGGATCAAGGTCGTCTTCATCATCAAATAAAGTGTTGGCTTGTAGCTTATGAAGAGCATGATAGCGAGTTCTCTGTCTTGTGACGATGCTGTAAATGCACAGGATGCCGACTAACACAATCAGCGACACCGAACCTAAAGGAAAAGAAGAAACAAGCCCGACCTAATGAGAAAATTTAATCCTAAACATCAATGGCACACTCTACAATTCTGAAAACATTATCAAATGTTAATTATTCTGATTTCTGAATTGAGAAGCTGTTGACACAACGTTATTCCTACATATATAAAATTCTATTGAAAGAGTTAGATTATAAAATGGAAAACAAATTATATATATATATATATAGTTAAGTGGTGCACTGTTTACTGTAGACTTTGCTATATGTATGTCTATCTATCTGTCTACGGTAAATAGTGTACCAACCACTTAACTATTTCAATGCTTAGCCCTTTGATTGTGGCTGCTTTAAACAGGTGGGGAATTTTTGCAAGCCGTACACTCTATACAGCACACTTGTATTCACCAGCCAGAGGCGGACTGTACCCTACACAGCGATTCAGTAGACAGTGGGTTAATATTTTATGGAACTCGATAGATAACACCATACTTTGACTGTGACATATATGTAACTAGGTTCATAGCTAAAAACAAAATGTTTAGTCAAAGGAATGTTTTGGTGAACCAGGGCAATAAAAAAACCAAACCTCCTTTTTATAGACGGAGAAATATTGAAACCCCACGGAATTCTACATTCAGGCCATATCACTCACTATGATTATTCCATTATTTCTCGGACCTGACGAAGGACTCAAAACAGGGACATAAGATGACTTCATACGTTGGTGGTGTACCCAGGAAATTAGTTGCACCCATGTAACAGCTGAAAAATTAGCCTCACC
>NW_013668860.1:89572-91088 GCF_000517525.1 Limulus polyphemus | reverse complement strand
AATTAGTTGCACCCATGTAACAGCTGAAAAATTAGCCTCACCTGTGCAACAGCTGAAAAATTAGTTGCACCCATGTAACAGCTGAAAAATTAGCCTCACCCGTGTAACAGCTGAGTGGACAACAGCAAGTATTCACATGCTACTTACCAATTGCGATTACAAAGATATATCGAGGAACACCTGCTATCTGAGAGTTCTTGTGGAGTTTAAAGGTGACATCTGAAGCTTTGTAGTGGTGTACTTGAACTATCTGGAGATACAAAAAGAAGGGGAGAAGGTAATCAGTTTTTTTTAGTAGCTCTGCAGTCTGTCTTTAGGAATGTGTTAATATAAAATACAGTTATGTTATTGTAGGTTCTCCATCTGAAATGAGAAAAATTATTGTAAATGGAACCCAAAATGACTCAACATGTGTCATAGACTGAACTTTATTTATTAATATCATGTAACAAAAACAAAATGTTGAGTTTTTCTTGCAGTCAACACTGGAAAGATCCAGAGTAATAATGACACAAAAGGCAAATACCGATAACGTACTTTTGTAAGTGGTACGTAGCCAGGGGCCTCTACAGTAATGACATATTTTCCATCAGCCAAGGGACGCCAAAAGTCCCCAGCTTCTTGACTACGAGCCATGTGATCTGTTCCCTCCACCTTGATAACAGCATTAGGAATAGGGTCATTATAGTGAGACCGGACGTATCCTTTTACTCCCTTGTGAACCTATACAGATGACCAAAGTCATAAAGTTAATCTAGTCCTTTAAGAGGGTTACTGTAATCACATTTAATACTGAACAAATTACTATTACTTTGGTTTAAACATAATCAGTCAGAAAGATCTAGTCTTTTAAGAGGGTTACTGTAATCACATTTAATACTGAACAAATTACTATTACTTTGGTTTAAACATAATCAGTCAGCAAGATCTAGTCTTTTAAGAGGGTTACTGTAATCACATTTAATACTGAACAAATGAAACCTACTATTACTTTGGTTTAAACATAATCAGTCAGCAAGATCTAGTCCTTTAAGAGGGTTACTGTAATCACATTTAATACTGAACAAATTACTATTACTTTGGTTTTTACATAATCAGTCAGCAAAGCTACTAAAATTCTTAAGGGTTATAAATACAAAAAAATGGAAACTCTGAGCAAGACTGTAACGTGGAACAGTTTCTCCAACATAATCAGTGAAACTACCAATAAATTGGTGACGTACATGATAACAGAATACACATACATGTAAAATAGATAGTACTTGGGAAGATACATACTTAATACGATGTATGTTTATATGGGTTTATGTAATTTACAGTATTAACTCTCTAAACACAGGCTCGGCCAATCTGACTGACCACACGACCTCTTTGTACTCGTTTACAGTCTTTATAGATTTAATACTTCTAACTTTCAATATAGTGTGTATATCTTCACAAAATTTGGCAGTCTTTTGGTTAATATTATGTCTTTCACATATAAAAAAATCAAATTTTTTAGTGAAATATTTTTGAT
>NW_013668860.1:88099-89013 GCF_000517525.1 Limulus polyphemus | reverse complement strand
ACGTTTTTTTCAGTAAAACTTTATAGTTTATCTGTTATTTTCTCTACCCTATCTCAAAACGGAATTGGTCAATTTGACCGACCTCGTAACCCCCCCCCCCAAATCGAAATAAATCTAAATTACCCCTTTTTTCTGTCTAGAATGACATCAAATTGTAACATGAAACTACATTTGTTTATCCTAAATAGCTTTAAACTCGTAACAGTATACATCTATCTATACTTAAATTTTATTGTTATATTTTCCTTTGAACCATGTCTAACTACTATATGCACCATTATAAGATGTAAATCACTTGGGGAACGTGCACCTCACATTACGTTAACGAATTACATTATCCACGAGTTGCTCGCACGTTTGTCTCATGAAACATTTTTATTATAATATTATTATTTAATTTACCTAATCTAATCTTTACTAACCTAAAAGGATCCCTATTTTTACATTTTAGTTACTTTTATAATTATACATAAAGAATAAACATTAAAAACAAGAAATAAAATTCTTAAACAATCTTCTTTTTTCTTGCTGTCGATTGTTGAAGAGAGTTAATCCTAATTATTACATACTAATGATAGTAATGCCCTTAATAATTTTTATTTAATTAAATAATGCACCAAAGAATATAGACTAATAACATGTAAAAAGTACACAAATTACCTCTCAAAATTTTTCTAGTTTTCTAACTATGCGATAAGAGTCATTACAAATTCATCCAAGCTGGTCATTAACTTTCTCATAGGAATGATGTTGGTACTCTGAGTGAAACTGACATTTAACTGTTCAGAACATAACATACAATACGACTTTCTGTTGGTTATAGGTAATATATAATTAAACGCAAGAAAGAACTACTAAAAAATCTGTAAATAGAGGATGTGACAGGTAGGCATGGCAGGATGGGTTTGATTTTC
>NW_013668860.1:81598-88040 GCF_000517525.1 Limulus polyphemus | reverse complement strand
GGTAGTTAAATAACATTTTGGATGTAAAACACTAAAGCCTTGTGTCATGAGTAGTAAAGGATACCTGTGGCAATAGGGTTAAATTGAATTAATTCAATAAATATTTTAGTTATTTACAATGTTTGATAGATATAATATACATCATTTAATTCCTTAACTAGTAATAACTACATTGGCCAAATGTGACGGGCAGAGTACATGAAACTTCACATGCGATAATTCTGGTTTCATGCTTTAGTAATGTGCTAATAGGTCCTTCTCTGTAAGGTGTTCTTAAGGCTTTCTGTAGTTTGCCCGTCGTTCGTAATAATTATCATTGATTGTAATGTTTTACTGAAGGTTTGAAGCAACTCTTTTGGTAGTTTCATTCTATAAACTGTTTTTTCTATATTTGTATTAACTACCATGTAAATCCATTCTGGATTTAGTTCCCCTATGGCTGTAACTTTTTCAATAAAGTGAAGATGACTCTCACATACAACTTCACCGCACAGATTCTTACTTACCAAGTTTATTTATATGTATATAACAATAATCACAGAAACTTACAAGTCTCAACATTTCAAGCAAGGCAGGTCGATGATCCTTCCAAATATCGTATAGCTTCGACTCTTGAGGGCTTGCACAGCAATCGACGTAGATGCCTAGGTCATAGCCGTAACCATGATCATAGATGAAGTCCTGCAGAAAAAAAAGTAGTGTATGATTATAGAGCATCTTCATTGTAACTAAAAGTCGTAAGAATCTCACAGTAGGGAAAACATCAGAAGACATTTTCTGTGCTCTTACTATATACTTGTAATGAAAGTTAACCCTTTGAGTCCATGTTTAAATTCTGGATAGGTTCTTGATGCAAACTCATGAATAAAACCAAAGATATGTAAATCTGTAAGATTGCAATTTCATTATAATAGCACAAGTAATAAAAAAAATATTTTGAAAAAATTAAGTATGATGTAGAGATGGCAATGCCAAAAAGTACAGAAACGATGTAGGGATGAGTACCCAAAATCCCTACATAAGTAGCCAAATCTTTCCAAGAATAACTTTTATCTACAGCTAAATGTTGAATTCCTGTCAGTTGCATGAATTCAGGTCTGAATAAAAGCATTTAAACTGAATTGTGCTATACAGTCTTACAGTGACTAATAACCATAAGCTTGTAAGATTGACTCAGTACTTACTGGCTATTTATATAGGGATTTTTGTATAGTTTTGTGTATTCATCCCTATCTTGTTTCTGTACTTTTTGGCATTGCCATCCCTACATCTTAATTTTTTCAAAATTTTTTTTTATTACTTGTTATCCCTCTTTTTAAAAACAATTTCATTTAAGGAGGTTGATAAGTGAACATTTGTTATATCTTTATAATGGTAATGTATATTGTTAATATCATATCAGTTTCTCTAATTTTGGATTACACTGGGGGCCAGTGAAGCTGGAATGGTTCCTCCAGAACAGTAAAAGAACTCCAGAGAGCTGGACCAATGTTAAGGGGATATTTACAGAATCCACATCTTCTGCATACAACTGACTCCACCACATGCTAGAGTCATGTTGATTAATAGGGAGGACATCAGACAGATCCAAAGTCATGAAGTATTATACCACTCATATACACACAGCTGCCAGGCTTAGCCCCGACTGAAAACTTGAAGTACACTGCTATACATTGTTTTGATAATTAAGAAACTAGTGTTTTTAAATTCAGACATCAATAACATGTACACAGATCTGTTAGTTGCATAAGTACTTGTTCTACTTGACACCTTGAATATTAATTTAGGTTATTGTTTCTTTATTTATTTTTACTGAAATTATTTTGGCAGATATCATGTTTGTGCAATAAAATGTCACAAACGGTCATCATATAAGAATAATTTGTTCTGCCATCTAGCGACCAGAAATGAAATTCATTTAAGAAACATGGAATTAATATATGCTTATAAACTGAACTCACTGCTAAGTAGTAATTTCCCAACAAAAATACGTGTGGTAGAGGAACAGAATAATATTACTGTTATACAAGCTGTGAAACACTCGATAATGGCAATTATATGCTCAAATAAGGCTATAACTCAACTTTAGCAGTTATTTGTTAGCATCACATAGTAATAGATTGAATGTGGCAGCCATTATTTTCTCAGTCCATCCCTACATACTAAGCAAGTGTTCCCAAGTGCTCTCAAAATGCTTTTCTGTTGTACTAAAGCCATTGCAATAACTTTACTCATTTTTTGGTTAGTATGGGAGAAGAAAAAATAAAGATGAACACTTTGGCTCTTTAGCTAGTTCCCAGTTCTCCACTTAAGCAACACTCTTAAATAATACTAGGAGACTTATAAGCTGTGAAACGCTCGATTATGGTAAGTAGGTTCTCAAATAAGGCTATAACTCAACTTCAGCAGTTATTTGTAAGCATCATAGAGTAATAGATTAAATGTGGCAGCCATTTTTTCTCTCGGCCCATTCCTACATACTAAGCACTTTTGTGCTTAGTGATAACTCGACATTTGTATATTAATGATAACACTAAAGAGTTCCTACAGTCCTATGCTTAAATTCAAGTATATTACGTTTTAAGGAAAACCTACATCTGTAAGGACAAACACAAGACATAGTACCATCAACTTACCATGAGGCTTCCAGAATGAGGGTGAAGGGCAGCAGCATTAGCTATTCCATTTGTGCTTTGATCTGGAAAAAGAAAAGTAGTTAAATAATACAAACTGTGTCATCAGTTTCCTTGTTTGAATAATAGAAATTATGTCATCAGCTCTCCTTCTTAAATAATACAATCTGTGTCACCCGATTTTCTTCTAAAATAACATACACTGTTATCATATATATATATATATACTTATTAAATTATTTGTTTATCTAAATGTGGTGAAATAGTTGTTATATATGATATAAATTGTGTTTCGATGATTGTTTGTTTTGAAGTTCGTGCAAAGCTACACGAGGGCTATCTGTGCTAGCCGTCCCTAATTTAGCAGTGTAAGATTAGAGGGAAAACAGCTAGTCATCACCACCCACTGCAAACTCTTGGGCTACTCTTTTACCAACAAATAGCGGGATTGACCGTCACATTATAACGTTCCCACGGCTGAAAAGGCGAACATGTTTGGCGGGACGGGGATTCGAACCCGCGACCCACAGATTGCGAGTCGAGTGTCCTAACCACCTGGCCATGTGCCTCGATGACTGCTCCGTCTGTCGCATTCCAGTCGACCCGACGAAGCCCTATTATTGGGAAAAAGGCCTCAATGGTACTGGATACAACAGATACAGTGTGACGGACATATCATTACCTTACTTTCACTCAATCTCAACAACAAGGAATACAGAAGCTAAACACCATCTGATCAGGATATCGGTGATCATCGTATTAGATAAACTAGGCTTTATGTTTTACAAATATTGGCTGATCTACTTTAAAACTGTGCACAATGGAATTTAAAATTAACAGTTACTCACACTTAGATTCTGGGCAAGTGACGTCTTTCGTCATGTGGGAGTGGGCATTAGCATAAGCCCTTGCCAGTTCCTTAAACACCAATTCCTCCACCTCGTCCAATGTCTTACGAGTTCCTAGAGAAGCAAACAAGCTTTTATGTAAATGATTTTATCTTACAAGAGAAAAAAAAAGGAAAAACTTACAAGAGAAGCCTCATACATATAATGTATTTTTGTTTAATTACAAGAAATTTTTGTCCTACTTCGGAACCACAGTATTTATTGGGTGACTCTTTTTCTGAAAGTTTCAAGGTGTGAAATAAATAGCTAACACTTTGTTGAATATCATGTCAAGAATTCTTGTAAATTTACACATTTTAAAAACAAAATTATTACAATATTTCATGTTATGCCTAAATTGAAGGTGCTAAAGTTCCTTAACTTCTTTCAATTTTAAGTATGACAGCAATTAAAGGTTTACTGTCACCAGTTTAATTCTTTGCAATTTTGAAGATAAAGTTCAGGAAACCTTAGTTTTTACGCTTCAAAAGTTTCAAATCAAATGAGGCTCATACTCCTCCACAACCCCTACAGCTTCACAACCTTTAGTGCTAAATAGTTTAAATAGACGTTAAACTTTATCAGAAGAATCAGTGTTCAAACAGCCCTAGACTTAATCGTTCTGAACCTACCATCAATGTTATTAGCCCTGTATGGATAAGATGCTACCAAAGCTCCAGTAAACAGGGACACTGAAAGAACACTTGGTGTCTTGGATATCCAGTCCTGAATAGCCTTTGTTTCTTCTGCAGCTGTTGTTGTTTCTATGGTATTTAATACAATGAGAGAGAGAAGAACTTAATGACCACACAATGAAAATGTTAAGTATCAAAGTTCATAATTCTGTTTCTCATACTTCATAACATTTTTAAATTATATTTAAAAATCAAAACCATTTCTTTACTTTACAATAAACTACAATGGCAGAATTGAAAAAGATGTTTTACACCAAAATTATAGTTTTTTTGCTCTTCAATTTAAGGCATACGAATAAACATGGTCCAGAACACTGATAAAAAAAAAAGCATGGGGCCAAACCACCTTTCAGAACTTGAAAACACGACCAAAGGAAAAAATAAAAGAAGCATTTATTAAGTATGAAAGCTTTTAGTTTACTATGTTTTAAATCAAATCTACGAAATCTTGAAAACAGAAATAGAGATTAGCATGAAAACAGTTTAACCGATGACCACCAGGCCAAATCAAGTGTCCCAAGTCATTTCAGTCAACATTCCGTCTATGAAGTAATTTAGTTTCATCGAGGTTAACAATATTTGGTAAGTTGAAAACTCAATATTGAATTAAATACTTATAAGGTAATGATACCTGTACTTGCTGTTGAAAATAACACCAACAACAACAAAAAATTGGTCCTTGGCCATTCTTAATGTCGTTTCGGGTCAAAAGTTGAACATAGGGTCTTACCTAATGGTCTTCCAATTATATTATAATAACAAATTTTGGCTAGATGCGTTGTATTTGGGTATTTAATGCTACTAAACACACTCATTAATATCTAAGTTATTCTAGTTATAATTGAAATGTCACAAGTTATTACAACAAACATGCACACCAAACACAGAAATAAGAGATAACATGATTTCCATTAAAAAAATATCTATTCACATTAGAT
Organism: Limulus polyphemus; assembly: GCF_000517525.1. Taxonomy (NCBI): domain Eukaryota; kingdom Metazoa; phylum Arthropoda; class Merostomata; order Xiphosura; family Limulidae; genus Limulus; species Limulus polyphemus. The sequence goes on along the minus strand of NW_013668860.1, from coordinate 82,887 downwards.
AGCAGATTCTTTAATTATATAGGTATTTCTAACACTTTTAACCAATCACACATAGCTTGTTAAAATCCTATCAAATCAGAAAACAAAAACACATACAAATCAAGGTATTTGTACATAAAGCTACTAAGTCATCTGCCACCATCCTAAATTTTGATCTACTGAGCAGGGGGTGAGAGGGGAGAAAGGCAGCCAGTCAACAGCACACTAACACCCACCTACATGCTTAGGGATTTACTATCACTCTTATAATGCACTCACAGCTTAAAGTGCATGAAACATTCTGTTGTGTTACCGTATGGATTCGAACCTGGTTTCTCAACCTTGAAATCTAGAACTCTTTCACAGGTTCACCCCACAAGTTAAGGATACTAACTGTACTCAAGATGATTTAACTGTAAATTGAATTAATTATGCTTATATTCAAATTTATACATGTTAAATACCAAAATTGTACAAAGCTTGAGGAAAATATGGCATTACAAATTTTTTAGAAGATCCTAATGATATCAATGAATGCAACAATGAACTTGTTAGGTTTCTTTAAGACAAAGAAAAAAAATGTACATTAATGTTTTGATACACAGTGTAGATTCAGTACATTGCATCCATGATAAATAGCTTTGTAGAACATAAATAATGTAATCTCGTCAAGTGTTTGTCTACCAGTGAAGTACATATACAGGTCAGTGCCTCGTTTGATCTAGAAATAAATGTGTGTAAAGAAATGACCAAATCTCATCAAGTGTTTGTCTACCAGTGAAGTACATATACAGGTCAGTGCCTCGTTTGTTATTAGACCCTGCCCAAAATGATGTGGGTAAAGACACGACCAAATCCTTTCAAGTGTTTGCTTACCAGTAAAGGACGTATCCAGGTCAATGTCACGTTTGTTGTTATATCCTGCCTTACTGTTGCACTCTTCACGGACAGCATTCACAAACCCATCCGGATTCAGCAAGGGAGCAATGTGAATTCTTGTGTTCTGCACCAGCTGCAAGAAATAAATCATTCTGCTTATGGGATTTTGAAATATGTATGTAAATGAGAATATAACACTTTTAAGAGAGTAATGGAGAACTTAACAGATCCTTGACACTAAGCAGTAACTCATCTTCAGTACAGAAACCACAACCAGAACCATATCAAGTGTTTCATCACTTCAACCAGAACCATATCAAGTGTTTCATCACTTCAACCAGAACCATATCAAGTGTTTCATCACTCCAACCAGAACCGTATCAAGTGTTTCATCACTCCAACCAGAACCGTATCAAGTGTTTCATCACTCC
>NW_013668860.1:71255-80761 GCF_000517525.1 Limulus polyphemus | reverse complement strand
GATTTAGACAAAGCTCTTCTTTCTCCTGACATAAAAGGGCTCAAATGTAACCTAATTTTGTTAAATTTTCCATCACAAGATTTTGATCTAGTGCATTAGAAAATGATAATGTCAATGAAAATACTGGAACTAACTAGGTAACACTGTAAACATAATACATAGAATAATCACTATATTCTAAAAGATGCGACATCTGAACTAAAAGAACTGATCTGAAGAGATAATACTCAGATTGTACTTTGCGTACGATATGTTCTAAAAGATGCGACAGAGCAAGAGCTAAGTTACTGAATCTAGAGAACAAAAGACTTTACATAACACACATCTGAACTAAAAGAACTGATCTGAAGAGATAATACTCAGATTGTTCTTTGTGTACGATATGTTCTAAAAGATGCGACAGAGCAAGAGCTAAGTTACCGAATCTAGAAAACAAAAGTCTTTACATAACACACAGAATAATCAACAAATATTGATACCAATAAATATCTTTCAAAACTTGAAATAAGAAAGAAATTAACAAAATAATCATTTAACTGCTACACTAAAGGCATGTTCGGCAATGTCCTAGTAATCTTCACACTCAAGCAATTATAATGTATTTAAGCTTTAAAATGAAACGTTTATACCTAAGCAATGACTGGACAATTTGTGAATACACACACTTCTATAATATTCATGTATACTCATAACAACAAATTGTATGATAGCAATTTTTAAGTACAACACAAGATTTTTCTGTAATAATCTCACTGGAAAACAAAAACATTAATAATTTAACAAAGCAGAATGATTTTTAAAGTCGACATTTTTGTAAAGTTCAAGTACACACTTCCTTTCTTGAGCTAAAGATGTGTGATTATAAAAATTATTCGTCTTTCATAAAATGAATCTTAAAATAAAACTATGTCTACCTCGGTAATGGCCGTGTCACGTCCATAGTGAGAAAGGATGTGATTAGCTAACTGTAATAAAAGTTCTGTTGTGACCAGGTCGTTTCCATGGAGACCACCTAAGTAACGAACTTCAGGTATTCCTGGTTGATGCTTGCCTGGGTGAGCAGATATTTCAAGAACTAAGATGTCTCGCTTCTCAACAGTTTTACCAATACTATAAGAATAAAAACAGAAACTGTGTTTTACTTTTTGTCGAACTTGTCACACAAGATACTACACAGAGAAAACTTGTAACAAAAAATACTTCTCAGATAGTACTTTCAGTAGAAGTTATTACAAAAGATACTTTATGTAGAACTTATCTCTGGAGATAATACGTTGTACTTTATGTAGAACTTATCTCTGGAGATAATACGTTGTACTTTATGTAGAACTTATCTCTGGAGATAATACATTGTACTTTATGTAGAACTTATCTCTGGAGATAATACGTTGTACTTTATGTAGAACTTATCTCTGGAGATAATACTTTGTACTTTATGTAGAACTTATCTCAGGAGATAATACGTTGTACTTTATGTAAAACTTATGTCAGGAGATAATACCTTGTACTTTATGTAAAACTTATCTCAGGAGATAATACCTTGTACTTTATGTAAAACTTATGTCAGGAGATAATACCTTGTACTTTATGTAGAACTTATCTTCAAGAGATAATATTCATCTTTACTAAGGATTAAAATCATTACTTTAATCTTTACTAAGGATTAAAACCACAATTTTAATCCACAGTGATAAAAAGAAAATAATAAGAATTTTTATATGATTACAGAATTCAGTGTCAAAAATTACAAAATACAAGAAGAAATATGATTTAACTTTTGAATAATTAATGGTCCATAAATATTAATGTTCTTTGAGCATGATCTAAAAAAAAAAAACTTGATTGGAATTTTGCAAAAATATTATTCAATTTTACGTTTTGAAGTGATCGCTTTGTTTTATTCTGTAGAAATATTTATTATTTAATTTGTGTTAAAAGACCTCACTAAGCCCCCCTCCCCAATTTCCCCCTCTTCATACCTGTACAGTTGTGATACAGTGGAATAATTGTTGACCAAAGTTTTCATGAAGTTTGTAACTTCAGAAAAATTGTGATAAGTCAATCTTGACATTACTGGCTCCAAAACAACATTTAGCTTTTTTGGCTTCTTCTCCTCGACAGTAGAAACAACTGTATGATTCTCATAACCAGGAGCAGCGACTGTTTCCAGAAGAGGTAATAATAATTAATTAATCTGAACCATACACATAAACATATTGTGTATCAAGTTGCTTTAACTGAGATGGAACTCACACCAATTCCTATAAATAACAACAAGTTCTAGAGTTAGGTCTACATCGAACAATGTCAGTTATGAAAGTGACAATTTTGAAAAGTTCTTAGAAATGTAGTGAAAATACATACATGATAAACAAACACTAGGTCAGATTTACATAATATAGTGTCAGTGAATATAATAATAAAAAACAAACACTAACGTTTATTTATTATTAACAAACAGCTCTCCTATTGTCAGTTTTACAGATAAATAACTCTACAAGTGTCACATTATTGATAAACAGCTCTGCCAGTGTCAGTTTTACAGATAAATAACTCTACAAGTGTCACATTATTGATAAACAGCTCTCCTATTGTCAGTTTTACAGATAAATAACTCTACAAGTGTCACATTATTGATAAACAGCTCTCCTATTGTCAGTTTTACAGATAAATAACTTCCCCAGTATCAGTTTTACAGATAAAGAACTTCCCCAGTGTCAGTTTTACAGATAAATAACTCTACAAGTGTCACATTATTGATAAACAGCTCTGCCAGTGTCAGGTTTATACATAAGTAGCTCTGCTAGTGGCATGTTTTGTTTATTTTTAGATATACAATAAAATGCAAAAAAAAAAAGATGCACATTTTAATATTTTGTAACTTAAATGAAACTTTCTTCATGGAGGTTAAAAATTCTGATCTCACAGGAGGTTAATACCACACTTTTTCAAGGTTGTATAGTGTGTGAAAGAGTTAAGAGATCAGTTAAGAAACAAACATCATTAAAATATTTTCTTTACTTTTAGAGAAAGAGTTTTCACCTTATAAACTCTCTCTCTAAGAAAACTTTGAGACAAGAGAGTAGTTAACTAGTTGCACTTCAATGGGGTCCCTGAAAGTATTCTGTTTCAAGAGTAAATAAAACCAACATTCAAAGTAATAAATTGTTTTATTTCTTGCATTTCAAGTTCGTATGTTATGATGTGTTGTAGCCTACAGAGTGCATAATTCTTCTCGTGATTCATGGCATGCTTACGTTTTATTAACGTCATCACAGTACAAATTGCAACATTAAACATCCCTTTTGTGACGTAATTTTAGTGTCTACTGACTGACAGACAACACACTACTGTATAATGGTGCCAGTGGTTAAAACATGTCACCCCTACAGGCAGCCTTCGGCCCCCTTTTAGGGAAATCAACATGATGAAGGAACGTGAAGGTGTACCAAGATTAAGTCCTGGAGTTAACCCATCAAACCAGAATTAGCATTAACATTTAACTCCCGTGAGGCATTTTAATATAAAAAAATTATCTCGAGAAAGACTAAAGCTAAGTCCTGACTGTTTTCATATCTGAGGCATTAGTAGTGTTATTTTGTGTTCATAAAAGGAATGACATTTCTCAGTACCATCATTACAAAACTTAACACCACAGCACATTTCTGTGTACTGAAAATGTTACTACTCGTATTTCAGCATAACTTTGCCGCAAACCTAACTAGTGTAGATTTTATAATAATTGCAATGGTCTTGGTAGGTCAGGGATTTTTATAACACTGTGTGTTTTTTAGCATGTGAAATAAGAACAAGTAAGTTGTAACAATTCCCCCTCTTGTCATCAGCACCTACAGTACCCATTATTTATATATGATAAGAATTTATGTTTCAGCCATTTCCAGTTCACAGTGTTAATGAGAATAAAACTAGCACGGTAAAATAAGGGAGGGAATACAAGAAAAAATATCAAGTTTTATATAATGCTTTCTTTCTTCAGATCCTTAATCTGTGATCGCTGTATATTTGACGTTCTTTGTATTTTAGTATTAAATTCTATTATATTCGATTTCTCTTGTGAGTCCAAGTATTTTATTTGATGACAATTAAGTTTCGACATTTCAATTTTACTGGATATAACTAGTAGTAATATGTAATTGTTTGTTTATGAATTTTTGTGTAAAGTCATCCAAAGCGTATTACGAACATAGCCATCCCTAATTTTGAGTTGATAAGACTAGAGGGAAGGCAGCTAGTCAGCAGCACCCACTGGCAACTCTTGTCCAACCAAATGGAGGGACTTGTCCATCACTATTATAGCGCATCCATTTCTGTAGCAACGAGCTGCTAAAACAAATCCACGGTTTCACAGTTTGAACACACTAACCACTAGGCCTATGCGCAGTCTAATAATATGTACTAATGAAACGTTTTTTTTTCTTCAAAAATGTACAAAAAATAAACGAATGTAGACTGTAAAGATCTTTTTTTTATTTAACAGATGAAAGCAGATACAAATTAAATCATCATCATCCTTTGTTGGGATAATTAACTAACTAATGAAGTTGTATTCTGGTTTTTGAGGTCATTATAGCAATATAATTAATACACTGTAGCAGTTTTGGTTATACTAGAAACACTACTGCTTGACTGTTGAATTGTCATCTCCTCCATTATTGTTACAAAGTTTGTAAGAGATTGTTTCAGATATTTGTGTAAAACACAAGAGTTATCTGTTCTATCCATTCCTAATTTAGGATTGATAGACTAAAGGAAATGTACCTAGTCAACAACACCCACCAGCAACCTTTGGGCTACCCTAATTGACTGTTTTGGTTTGTTTTTAATTTTTCGCAAAGCTACACAAGGGCTATCTGTGCTAGCCATCCCTAATTTAGCAGTGAACCAATTTTTGGGCTACTCTTTTACCAGTGAATAGTGGGATTGACTGTCACATTATAATGCCCCTACGATTGAAAGGATGTGTATATTCGGTGACAGGTTTTTAAACCTGTAACACTCATATTGGGAGTCGAGCTCTCTAGCTGTTAGGCCTTGCTGTATCAAAATATGTGCATGTTTGGTGACAGAGATTCAAACCTACAACCCTCAAATTGTGAGTCGAGCACCCCCTAACTGCCAGGCCTTGCTGTAACTGTAAAGTGTGGAGTGTAATATAAACCACAGATCCTTGAGTCCACAGTTCACCATAATTTGTATGCAATGTTTGGCTGGTGATAAAAGAAGATACAAAAAAGAAATCTTTAAGTAATAGCGTACCTACAAAATTGGAAGCTTTAAAGGCTTAACCTACCAAGATTATCAGTGACTTGAAATCTTCAGCCACGTCTAGGCTTAACCCAGCAAGATTATCAATGACTTTAAATTTTCAGCCAGGCCTAGGTTTAACCTACCAAGATTATCAATGACTTGAAATCTTCAGTCACGTCTAGGCTAAACCCAGCATGATTATCAATGACTTTAAATCTTCAGCCAGGTCTAGGCTTAACCTACCAAGTTTATCAATGACTTGAAATCTTCAGCCAGGTCTTTTTAATTTTAATTAGTAGGTAATGTTATAGAAAAAGAAAACACAAAACATTTTTATGCACATTCAGAAATTTAAAAATCTAATAACCAAACAATTGTGACTAGCAAATTTTGAGTTTGGACTACTGTGACTTCTATATGTTTTAACTTGCAGAAAATGCATGTGTGTGCATGTTAAATATAACTCTATATATTTGATTATCAAAATATACAAAAGTTCTCCCTGTTTTTGTTTTCTTTCAACTCCTTAAATATTTACTGTCACTGATATTTTTTTAAGATTGGTAATTTGTTTATTGACGGTAGCCTAATCCATTGTAAGCTCAATATACAAACTAAGAATATCATGTTAACTCGGATAACTGATTATGGTTTGATCAAAGGTCATAACCAGTTCAAAGGTTTCTTAATCTATACTCAAAGCTTTTCTTTCATATTTTATAGTTCCTTTAATTTGTATAACTGTATGTATCATAAGTCAACTGCAATCAACAAAACCTTGTCGAACCTTTCTAAATTTGTTAAACTTGTATTAAAGTTTTCTTCTTTACCCATTCAAATCCTCTCCAGACTTTATAGACTGACAAAATAGATGAAAATAGTGAAATTAACTGTAACATCGATGGTATTTGTTAAAATTTTATATGTCTCATATGTCATTAGAAACTCTGTAACCGACAGTCATGAAACCAAAAGCTATTTGAAGTATACACAGATAAAAAGAAAAAATAATAATCTAAAAGGTCGACAGGGGATGTATGACCCCCCATTGGTTAAGCTTTTCTGTAGCTTTAAAAAAGAACTAATTACTAACCTTCAATTTTCAAATTAGCCTGATCAGCATGAAACACAACATTTCACTATGTTAAATAACTTGTAATAAAAGTTTTGCCAGTTTTATTTTCGTTTCAATAGTTTAAACTAACATGTATACGCTGTAACTTGATACTTTTTAAATTAGGGAAACATTCTTTTAAATGATAAATGTTCACTTCCTACTCATGTTCAAAATTCCATACTTTTGACTTTGTTCAATGGAAATAAAAGGTGGTCCAAAATGCTCGAAAAAATTTCCTTTTTTTTTTCACACGGGTTGACATATAGTTAGTCTCGAGTGAACTAGACTCTACCACCATTCTTATTCTGACAAAGAATGTCAATATAACATTAAGCAGTGCAAATTTTGTCTTCTCAGTGATTTTTATAAAATAATATATAACAAAATTTTGTAGTTTGCACTTTCAGCTCTTCACATTAACCATTCTATTACAGCTGTAATAAACTTGTGTATGAACTGAACTTAAACCTTGATTGAACACTGTATCTTAAATATTACAAAAAAATAACTCAAGAGTGAATTTTTCTTGGAATGCTATAAAATTGAAATTTTTAAATTGCAAATTTGTTGCTCTGAATAATTGAAACTTAGACACCATGGTCAACTTCTCGCTGACTTCTAATTACGAATTATCTTCTCAAACATTTATACCTGATCTAGTTACCACGATTCTTGAACATTTGCACCAAAAACGTTTAACTGCCGACTGTATAGTCTAGATATTGTACATCATAAGTTAGAGTTTAGTCAAATGTTTTGAATCTATATACTGTTTTAGCCGATGAATCCCAAATGCCAAACAAAAGTTGCCCTATATGTACAGTGCCAAAGATGTTCCACTTGGCTTTGTTTCATCAACGTATCAAGAATTATACCTCCCAAAATCTACTGAAGCTTCTGTTGCACAAATTCTGTAAATATTTTACGAATTCGTGCCTGGATATAGAAATATTTTATTGTTTTGTGTTTATCAGAAAAAATATCTTTTTTTTTATTTGCAATATCGTACATTAATATTTATTCTCTTAATACTTTATAAATTAACTTATTCTGACCTATTTTACATACCAAACCACAAACCTGAAGTAACTGAGGTGTCCTCCTTGTTTCAAAAAATATTTAGCTGAGTTAATTTGGGCAAACAAGTTCTTGCCATATTTTAAATTATTTACCCACATTTATTTATATGTTATCATGTATTACAATAGGCTATCAAAAACCAAAATAAAAAAATCCGACTTTTATGAGATCATTAAAAAAAACTAACATTGAAGAGGATAACTGATTGGACATAAAAATTGATGAACATTAAAGATTAAAATATGGAAACTCCCCATCTCACCCAATAACAGCTGGAAATATTCTGTCCCTCCCTATCTCACCCAATAACAGATGGAAGTATTCTGTCTCTCCCATCTCACCCACTAACAGTTGGAAGCATTCTGTCCCTCACCATCTCACCCAATAACAGCTGGAAATATTCTGTCCCTCCCTATCTCACCCAATAACAGATGGAAGTATTCTGTCCCTCCCTATCTCACCCAATAACAGATGGAAGTATTCTGTCCCTCCCTATCTCACCCAATAACAGATGGAAGTATTCTGTTCCTCCCCATCTCACCCAACACCAGCTGGAAGTATTCTGTCTCTCCCCATCTTACCCAATAACAGATGGAAGTATTCTGTCCCTCCCTATCTCACCCAATAACAGATGGAAGTATTCTGTCCCTCACCATCTCACACAATAACAGTTGGAAGCATTCTGTCCCTCCCTATCTCACCCAATAACAGATGGAAGTATTCTGTCCCTCCCTATCTCACCCAATAACAGATGGAAGTATTCTGTCCCTCACCATCTCACCCAATAACAGATGGAAGTATTCTGTCCCTCACCATCTCACCCAATAACAGATGGAAGTATTCTGTTCCTCCCCATCTCACACAATAACAGATGGAAGTATTCTGTCCCTCCCTATCTCACCCAATACCAGCTGGAAGTATTCTGTCCCTCCCCATCTCACCCAATACCAGCTGGAAGTATTCTGTCCCTCTCCATCTTACCCAATACCAGCTGGAAGTATTCTGTCCCTCCCCATCTTACCCAATAAGAGTTGGAAGTTGGAAGGTTAGACAACATTTTATGTATCTTTATATAAACAGTTTTAAGTTCAAACAACAAGTATTACTTTGGTATTCAGATAGTTTATATGGATAATATGTAACTTCTATGCTGAGAATATCAACAAACCAGTTTGACATTATTAGTGTCAGAATATTGTGGATGTACTATTCAATTTCTATCAAATAAAAGTTTGGTTTTCCAATTATTTCTTTAAATGTGTGTGTGTGTGTGTGTGTGTGTGTAGTAGTTTTATCTCAAGGTGAGAAGGTTTTGTTTTTAAACAACACTCGAAGTTCAATCTCTTTAATACCGTTTAACTTGTTTACAGTGTAATTATAACTCTATCAGAATACAAGGTATCATACGACTTGCACTGAAATGTACATATAAAATAAAAGCAGTATAAATATGTAGTAAAATATATTTTTTTGTAGAATCAACAAAATAGATATATTCTAAAGGTTCATTCTCACACAAAATTGATAAATGAAATATATAAAAAAAAACACAACTTAAAACCACTTTAATAACATATATATATGGATTAAAACAAGTATAAACTAAAGCAAAATAATATATTTAAAATAAGTAACAAAACGCTAGTAAGTCAGTGGAAAATGTAGAAATAAAAATAATTACATAAAAAAAGTGACCTTTATTTTGTCACCCCTTATGTCTACTCTTCCACGATGAGAGATTTACATTCATATAAACATTAAAACTAAATAACACGAATAATTTGAAAAAAAGGAATGATTACAAAAAAAAAATACCATTAATAACTTGTGAAGTTCTGGTTCCCAAAAAGACGAATACTAAACAGAAAATTACAGATAATAACTTCTCACATAACTTGCTGTAAAGTTTTCTGGGAAATACTAAACTTTTAAAAAACTCTTTTTCCTTCTGTGAGAAAGGTTACACATGGTTTGGTGAATTACAAATAGACAATAGGGGAAAAACAAACAGCATACCATGCAGTGCGTAAGTTCCTTGGGG
>NW_013668860.1:65587-70361 GCF_000517525.1 Limulus polyphemus | reverse complement strand
TGTGACAGGTGGGTGTGGCAAGAGAAGTCTGATTTTCTAGTTTATGGATCTGTAACCAAATAAGATTGAAGGCTATAAAAATTATGCTTTGCCTGCATAATAACTATATTATAATGAATAATTTATGTTAAGTTCCATACTTCTCGGAGGGGTGGTAGATAAATTAGAGAAGGGATGCCTGGGGAGAAAATACCATAGTTCTCCTACTAGGAGAAATTCGGGATTTTTAAAAATATTGCCTTATAAAATTAAGAACTTATATCTTATATATGATTAAAATTCAGATTATTAGCTATATTTTTATGCCCAATTTATTCGTATACCACGATAAGAAAGTAGTTTAATTAAGTTTTGAATGCAACATACTAAAACCTTGTGACATCCACAGAAAAAGATGCCCGTGGTGAAAGTGTTAACTACTTGACTTTTCCTGTACAGTAAACAGGCACCATGTTGTTACTATGATGTGAATGAAATGTTGATGTTTAAATTTTATTTGCATCAAACATTGGTGGTGGTAGGTTTGCCAAACACTAAATTTTGTTGACAACAAAAGTAAAGAAGAGGGAATCGTCAACAGCTGTGGCACTTGAAATTATTTTAGGCAGGATTAGAGTAAATTAATCTATGATACCTTGGACATGGTCAAATACATCAATTGAAAGGGTTTGACCTCCTGAGTCCAAAACTGTAATTAGATCCCAAATTGGTCAAGAGATGATGGAGCTACGAGATAAAAAGTTTGTACTTGAAACAAAAAATAAACTCACAGCCGTTATACGAGCTGCTATGCCACAACTAAAAATAACGAAATGCACCTTATGGTTTATTTACAACCTTCCCTTATTTTGAGCTACAGACCAAATTGACCAGAGGGAGGTCAGCCAGCAGTACTTGCTACCACAAAGGTTTTGTTTGACTCTTTGAACTGAATAATAAGATTGACTGTTACTTTTGTAATGCAGTCAAAGTCTTGGATGTTTTGACCAATAGCTCAGCATACTAACCTCTAGGTTACATTTAATTTTGAGGGGTCAAATCGGCTTCCAAGTTCCTCATTGTCGAAACACGACATACTATTCATCTAAAACGAGCTGTTATACTAACTTAAATCACCTATTTCACATTCATAACAGCAATGAATTATCTTTTTATACATATTTTCATAAGTGATAATATGATTACACCGTCATGGCATATTACCAAATGAAAGGACAGTTTTAAAAACCATTGCTACAAAGAGTGTTAACAAAGACAAGATACTGTACCTTGACTAGCTGTCAAAAGGAACTCAATCATAGGGTTCATATTGTCTATCCACAACCCAGCTAACTCTTCTGATGAAGGATAACTACAACAGTGGACCTGTGCTGCTATCTGGGAAATAAATACACAAAACACATTAACATGTTTTAAATGGCTTTCAACTGATCACCAGCTCTGAGAAACTAAAACATCCATTATAAAATACATTTCATTTAAAAGGTTAACACCAAAAAGAAAAAGAATTGAATCACCTACTTCCACGAACTAAGCAAATCATATTCCAAGTAAAGGTTTATCTGAAATCTATAGGCCAACAAATAAATAATTAGTTTTACGTTTAAGAGATCTACCATGTATACTTAAGGCCTAATAAAAGTATAAATAGCTAAAAACAGAATTAAAGCACAATATTTTACGACTGTTTGCATGACATCATCTCTTACATGTTCTGTTCACTTCTTTTTTTTTAGCTGTTTATACTCTTTTTTTTTTGAAATACTTAACTAAAAAACTAAAAATTATCTTTCTTTGTTTTTAAATTTTTATCTAACAAACAAACTTTTATAACGGATACTTGAAACCGTCGGTAACTTGGTGAAACTCGATAATTACAGAATTGAGGAAAAACAAGACAATTGTACGTTTCACCGATACATGATTTATTATGACCATGGTTTCGCCAGTCTGTACCCAATGATGCCTTCACCGGCAAAACTATGGTCGTAATAAATGATGTATTCGTTTTTCCTCAATTGGGGGAATTTTTTATCATTGAAAAGAGCTACTATTATTTATAGTGTTCCAAACTGAACTGTTATTAAAAAATGATGATGACACAAAAAAAGAAAACTTACAATTGAAGATCTATAGTTTTTGTAAACGTATTCAAGAAGAGAACCTTTCTGTGGCTTAGGCCGATGCTGTTCTCTAGGGCAAGACTGACCAGAAGATAACTGAGGATGGTTCTTCCAATAAGTAGTGCCGAGGGCTTTTAAATTCCGAGCCCAAAGGCTGTCCTGTGATTCCTTGTCAGCAGATTTAGGATATCTAAGATAGGAATAATAAGTTTTTGGTCCAAATAAAGTACCTGATGCTGGTCTGTGGACATGTACAAGATAAATTACTGATGTATTCACTCACATAGTATATAATATGAATATATATATATATATATATCTTTAACACAGTTTGAAAGCCTCTTGTTTTTCTACAAAAATAACAAATCATGCTACGGAAGGTTGAAGCTGGCAAGTTTTCAAATTAGGAAAGTCTGGGTCTGATTTCATTCTCTCCTGAGGAAAGCCAGCAAGATCCAATCGTATTAGGAATTGTTATTTCTGTTTACCCTGACATTTGATGAATAAAATAGATAAAAAAAACAAGAGAAACTATGGACGATATCCTCAGTTGAAGTACAGTCACATATAAAAAAACTCAAACCATATTATTATCATTCCTTATGCCTTATTCTTTAGTTTAAAATCAGTTTTCTCATGGAAAAACTAGACCAGACTTTTAGTATCGTAGTGACAGAAACAGTAGTAAGGATTCTTGAAGACTCTTGAGTTGCAAATAGATAAGATTATGAATTCCTGGGAAAGTAACCTTAGGGGTAACTCAAACTTGTTTCAACTTTATATTTACTAAATGTTTTACTATCAGTAAAAATTAAACATTCAACAATAATACTTTGATTGATAGTCTGAATATTAAACTAACTCTAAGAATGGTATCTGCATGAGGACCCATTAAACCAAGTTTAATTGGTAAGGTAAACAAAACAAATTGAACTTACAAAATCCCAAGGCCTCCGCTTTCAATGCTCAAAGCAGCCAAGTACTTGTAGGTTTCCCAGTTTCTCTTCAAAGCCTCTACCGGACCAAACTTATCATCATATTCAGGACTGAATTTGTCTGCCACATCTAACATAGGGTCCAGAGATGGATGACAACTGTTTGAAGAAGCTCTGTCGAACCCAATTTCATCCACTGAAGGTATTATATGCACCGACAAAGTTTTCAAAATCTGGACTATTTGAGGATCTTGTTGCCTGTAACCTGTAAACATTAGGTTTTTATTTAGCAAATGGTAAACACATAGACTGAAATATATCAGATAGTTTTTTGTTAGTGTTACAACCTTAATCCCATCTAGTTAGGATCAGCTGGTATTTTTACAAGCCAAGAATTTTTACTTGGGCCCTGTAAACAACCATATAGAATGAGCACGTTCACTGACAGGGATTCAAACTCGCAACCCTCAGATTAAAAGCCAGATACTGTATATGCATTAAAAAAAAATGCTTTCACGCTGACTGGGGAAAAAATATCTATGATGCATTTAAAATCTTTAAAATTTCTCAAGAATTAAGTAAATCGAAATAGTTCATCTGCATATTTACTGAAAATTCTTATATTAAGGACCACAGCAACATAAAAACTAAAAACCAAAACAGCTGATCCTTTATGATATTTGGCTAAAGTCTCACCTAGAATAAATAAAACACTTTGTTGTACTATTAAATATCAAACAAAGAATAATTTACCAAAAAGAACAATATAATAAATAAATGGAAATTTAAAACTTCAGTTACTTTTACAGTTAGACTCACTGTGTCTCTTTTAATGTGATTAATTAGCTTGAAATTAATTTATAACTAAACTTGTGCTTATCACGTATGAACGAAAAGAACATTCTGGAAGAAAAAATACAAAAAGAACATGGAGTTTAACCAGAATAACAACAAAACTTGTACAACAAATTCTTGTTATTCTTAAGAAGCAAAATCCAAATGTATCACTTCAAAGAAATTTAAAATTAACAAATTTAGCATTTTCTTATATAATAAAAAAGCAGATGTCTGAACACTTCTATAATTTGTCTTCACAAATTACATAAATGTTACAAAATGATAAAATCTCAATTTTGAAATATTTTTTATAGTAAAAAAAAAAAAACAACTGTTGAAATAGTTAGAAGTATGATCTGTATTTAAAATTTGAAATCTGATATGCAAGGGTGCACTCGACATCTGAACGATGCTCACTGGTCTCGACAGGTTTAGTACTTCGACAACTTGCTACCGACAAAAAATACCGTGATGGTCAGATTACAAATACACAAACTTTTCAGTGATTTTATTTTTCTAGTAGGATATATTAAAGAATGGTGCTAATAAATCTTTTAACCTAGCTACCGAGAGCCAAAGGAAACGTGTAACACGAGCTGAACTTTTAACATAATAGTAGCTTATTTTCACCTAGGCAAATTTTAAGCTGTGGAGTATCCTGGTAGTTGAAACACAGCTACCTGTATAGAACATGAAATATTTTTATCTTTCCAGAACATAAAATTGCCTAAAGTTCAGTTTTATATTATACAGCACTTAACCATGTTGAACAAGCTTTCAAAATAGACGGTACACACTGTCTAAACAGCATGTGACTCATATAATTGGTTTGTTTGGAATTTCTCGCAAAGCTACACGAGGGCTATCTGCGCTAGCCGT
>NW_013668860.1:56553-64626 GCF_000517525.1 Limulus polyphemus | reverse complement strand
GTTTGGTGGACGGGGATTCAAATCCGCGACCCGCAGATTGCGAGTCGAGCGCCCTAAACACCTGGCCATGCCGGGTCTGATTCATATAATACGTGACAGATTATATTATTGAATTAATTTACATTTTCTCACACTACAATACTTCCAGTAAATAACAAGTTTTCACAGAATATAAAATATTTACCTTCAATTAGATGTCTTGCAAGATTCACCAATATCTCTCTTCCAACAGGTTGGTCCCCATGGATACCACCCAGCATCACGACACTAGGTTTAGTCTTTGTGTTTGCAGATGTCTTTAAGCAATAAACATTAAATCAGCACTATATCTGGATTATGGTAGAACAAGTCACAGATGTTTAACAAACTGCAAGTTCTTTACTAATGAAATAATCATTTCAAAGGGAAAGAATATTATCATTATCATTGTAGTTTGTAAAAAATGGAATGACTTACTCAAACACTGAAAATTGTCCTGTAATACACAATGTGCATGATAAATACATTAATATTATAGTATTTATTAAGCGCAAATACACATACATTTTCTATGTTTACACCTCCTCTACTGACAAACACACATGAGCTAAATATTAGGTCGTCAAGAAATTAATGTCGCATTTTGGAACACTTTCATTAAACACCCCCCAAAAAACATACATCACGTATAATAGTTAAACGAACCACCTAAACGTTACGTTAGTGTAGCCTATATAATGTGTCAAGTTTAGTATACTCTAATCCCTTATAGTGATGACACATGATGAGAGACACATTCGGCATGTAATGCTGTTTGAATACAAGAAGGGAAACAACGCCTCTCTAGCCACAAAGAATATCAAAGAAGTTTATTGAAATGTTTTGAACTTTCTTAAGTGTCAACGATGGTTCATCAAATTTCATTCAGGTGACTTTAGTCTTAAAAACTGTGATGGCAGGGGCCAACATGTTGGAATTGATATTGATGGTCTGAAGACGCTTGTTGAGTCTAACACAAGGCAACACACTTGTGAAATGGCCCTGGAATTACATGTCTCTCATGAAACAATACGTAAACATCTAAGGAATATGGGAAACTTCTTAAAGAAGGTGTTTGGGTGCCTCACGAACGCTCTGATGATCATTGTTTCCAACGTGTGAATGCTGCTTCGTCTCTTCTGGCGCGTAATACGTGTGAACCATTTTTGGACAGAATTGTCACCGGTGATGAAAAATGGATTCTCTATGTGAATATTAAATGCCAAAAACAATGGCTCAGTCCTAAATAAAAACCACTTCAGACCCAAAAACCTGGACTCCATCCGCAGAAAGTGATGCTTTGCATTTGGTTGGACATCAAAGGAGTAATTCATTTCAAACTCCTCAATCCACAGTGAACTGTCAATGCAGAGATCTATAGTCAGCAACTTGAATGTTTAAATCAAGGCCTTCATCAGAAATGCCCTTCACTCGTCAATAGGAAAGGTGTTCATCTCCACGACAATGTACGTTCACATGTGGCACGTTTGACACAACACAACACCCACCATATTCTCCAGATATGACACCATCAGATCACCATCTTTTTCATTCACTGCAACACCATCTTAATGGGAAAACGTATGTAAATGTGGAAGGTGTTAAAGAGGACATCGACATGTTTTTTTTTGCTTTAAAGCCAAGTGATTTCTTTAATCAGGGCATTAACAACCTGATTGTAAGATGAAAAAGCATCATCGTTAAGAATGGAGACTATTTCATATAATAAGTGTTTTGTTTTGATATATAAGTTCTTGTTTTTTCATCTAAAAAAAAGCGACATTAAATTCTTGACGACCTAATACTATTTACTATGGCCTAAGTTTCAGTTCAGGCTACATGTTTCTTTTTTTATCAGAGCATATGGTTCATATTCGTAAACAACACGAGACGAGGACAATGCAACAATCCAATTTCACACATATTGATGACAGAAATACAGAAACACTGAGTATGCACAAGAAACCCACTCTCAAACATCCTTATTTGCACTTTTTAACAAATATTCTTAATTAACACTTTTATTAAGGACAAACATATATACATAAATGAATGTCAGCACCTATCTAAAGGTCCTTACATTGGATGACAAGATGATAAACTTCTGCACCATTAACCCATCAGGACCATTGTTAATCATGACACTAACTAGATCCGAGTTTTCCTTCCCCAGCTCATGAAGAATGTGGTACAACTCCTGGTTAGACATGTACTTCTTGGTGTTAATATTCTTTTCCAGTCCATAGTCATTTCTACTTGACCATTCCGAAAACTGCTGGTCCAGAGTGAAATTGATTTGAACGGCCCAGTCATTTGGAACGGTAACGTCTCGCTTTTGTGGCTTGTAACTGAAACGAGGAATAAAGACTCGAGTCGTATTGGTTAAGTACAGTGTGGTATAAAGACAGCGGGAGAATAAAATCTCAAACTTCTGTAACTTTAGCCCTCAGCGTGGTATAAGTGCAGCTGCCTAATGGAGATTTGACATTTTCAGATAAAAAATATCACAACGTTTATAGCAGCATTAATCAAACGTTTGTTTTTTGTACATTTAAAACATCACTAGAGTTACACAATTTTTAACTCTTTTATTGGAAATTATCAGAATATAACACCAGATCCTTAAATTATGAATATAAAATGAATTCAGATACGATCACCAGGATTTTCTTTATTTCTTTACAAGACACTTCCATTGGGAATTAGGGTATATTCTACAGGAACTTGTATAAATACAAGACACTTACCCTGGAACTTTAACAACAATGGTAAAATCTCCAGGGACAAGAAGTCTCCAATAATCACCAGTCTCAGCTGTAATCACATCATGATCGATACCCTCAACATGAATTGTGGCATTTGGTACAGGATTATTGTTTTCATCAAACACAAAGCCCTTGATTCCAGTGTGAACCTAGCAGACAGATAAAAATTATAATACAAACCATTTGATTCCAGTGTGAACCTAGCAGATAGGGAAACATTATAACACAAAGCATCTCATTCCAGTGTGAACTTAGCAGATAAGTAAACATTATAACACAAACCATTTGAATCCAGTGTAAAACTTAGCAGATAGGGAAAAATTATAACACAAAGCCCTTGATTCCAGTGTGAACCTAGCAGACAGATAAAAATTATAATACAAACCATTTGATTTCAGTGTGAACCTAGCAGGTACAGAAACATTATAACACAAAGCATCTCATTCCAGTGTGAACTTAGCAGATAAGTAAACATTATAACACAAACCATTTGAATCCAGTGTAAAACTTAGCAGATAGGGAAAAATTATAACACAAAGTATTTGATTTCAGTGTGAACCTAGTAAGTACAGAAAAATTATAACAAAGAAGATTTGATTCTAATATCATTAGGTAAACATGAATTTTTATATCCTGAATAATATCTCAGATTTCTACATTTAACAAATTGATATTTCCAGGAGAAAAATGTTAATTATTTCCCTTCCGCTCGATTTTCAAATAATAAGGTTTGGAAAGTTCTTTTCCATGAGGCGTACTACGAGGCATACTACCATCATAACGGACTCGTGGAAAATGAATCCCTCCGATTCTCACCTCTTCTATAAATGCTAACAAAGCGGGTTTACTTTCATTCCAAAATCTTGGTAAGTCCTTCGCAAATGGAAACTTCTTACAACCAAGTTCAATCGTAAGCTCAAAGCAATTAGAGTTTAGGTAATTCCAATCTTGCATACCACCTGAAAATAATGAAAAATTATTTGTAGATCTTTTTAAAAGCTTCTCTTCAATAACTTTAGATTGGAAAAGTGTTCTTTATTTTTGTAATTCATAATAAAATGCTCTTGTTTTATTGGTCACTACACTGTTGCTACATAAACACAGAAAAAGAATGGCAGCGTAGTGAAAATTAGCCAGAAAAAAAAAACTCATGAGAAATTAAAATAAGAGAGAAGTGAAAAACATACATGTATAATTCATTGTTGAGATGATCCATATATATGAGATAACCTACCAAAATTAATTTTGTTGAATTCAGTGCTTGAAGTAATTTACAGTAATATAATTAATCCTAATCTGTGCACCAATTCTGACACATTAAAGTTTTTTCTTCATAGTTTTGAAAGCTGAGAAATATGTTATTTGTGGGAAGACAATATAATTCTAAAAAAGTATTACAAGTACAAAAAACCTTACCAGGAACACTGTACCAGGCAGCACCGTTTGTGATCCCCTTCGGGAAATGTTCTCCTAAAAACCCAAGTCTAGAATCGCACGATTTCCCAAGATGCATCGTCTGGTGGGCCTAGTTAGTTAAAAGAAAGAAACGATTGTACTGAATATACTTAACTGCTCATAAAGCCACTGAATAATTCCACTGTTCTGTGACACAAGCACATGAGAATGTTTTTCAAATTTCCCCTGGAGTGGATTCAATTTCATTGCAAGTTAACTCCCAGCTATTAGCTGGTACTAACTTTACGGCTAGGTAGGCATAAGAAAGTTTGAGTTTGTTCAATGCCTGAACTACTAGGTACGGGTAAGCTTCAAACCTAAAACTTTCAACTCCAAGTTCAAAGCACTAATTACTAGACCATGCCACCACCATAAAATAAAACATCAAAATAAAGCCAAACAATTTATCATAAATTTAAAAAAAACTATTTTAAACACAAGAATAAAACATTATATGATAAAAAATCAAGTCAGTATCTATGGGAAAACATAACCTCATGTCATTATCCATTCCCACTAAACAGGTGCTTTAATAACAACAGTTGTGAACTCATATTCTGGATATCAAAACTAGTAGCCCAGCTGACCTGAAGAACTCCAGTCAACATTTAATATAAACAACTTAAATTATGAGTTGTATAAACATAAGTTTTGGCATCTTTTTGAAATCATGACAATTTTTTGGCACAAGGAAAGATAAAATCTTTATTAGATATTTCAGCCGAGTAGTTTTGGGTAATACAGCCCTGATGGTGATAACTGTGTTATCGACACTACTCAGATGAAATATCTAATAAAGATTTTATCTTTCATCGTGCCATAAAAAAAAAAAGAAGGTTTTTTACTCTTAATATAACAGCACAATGTGCCTGAAAAAGAAATTATTAGAGGTTATTGAAAGGTCAATAACTTAAGTTACAGTTATGCAAACAATTACTTAATAGAACTTGCATTTGCAAAAACAGTAGCTAGTTTCTTGAAGATTTCGTCATCAGGGCTCCGGCTGTAAATTTTGTCAACATTCTGTGGATTGTCATCGTACGGATAATTAGCTACCAGAGATCCACCATGAAGGTTAGCCGATAATACAAATGGATAGGACTTGATCCATTTCATAACAGCAAGAGTTTCAGGTTCCTGAACAGAATTTTCCGATGTCGTCAGGAACTGGTCGGGAAAATTTCGATTCAAATCTACCTTGTTACCGTTTCCTCTTCCTAGAACCCCATCAAAATCACCTGCATGAATAAAAAAATACTCATTATAGTTTCTGAAGTGATACAGGAAGAAGCTGTGAACAGAAAATAGATCACCATACACTGGATAAAAGCAAAACCTAAACCTACAACATGACCAGCCAAGAATTGGAAAAACCAGATACTATCAAAGAAAGACCCCAAGTTAAAGTTTAATGTGAGATTCTTTAAATACTGTAATGAACACACACTAATTCATTCTTACAGCTTCATGATAGTCAACTTTAACTTGTAGCATAAACTTTATTAATTTATTAAAAGAAATAAGTAGAAAAACAAACATACAGATCTTAATTTTTATGTATCAGAACAATTGTAATGTAAAGAAAATGTTACTACTTTAGGTAATAACTGAAGGTTGACACACATGCATTTTTAGTATATGAACTCTGTACACTGTGGGAATTGAAACCCTATACTTAGCATTAATGAGCCCTCAGACTTACCACTGAATCACCAGGGGTCACTGCTTTATGTATAACTAGAAGATTGGTTGCATACAGTTTGTTTTTTGTATCTATTTTTAGGAAGCTTTTATACATTAATCCTGTGCAGAAAAAGTATAGAATAGATTAAAAAAAAACGTTAGTGGAAAATAAGAATGAAATACCTTCATTAGCTCTCTCATACCCGTCTGGATTTAGTGAAGGTAGGATGTGGATGCGGGTGGAGTTAACCAGCCACGTAATTCGTCCATCATTGCCGTACCCTTCACATAACAGCTGAATCAGTAACAGCAACATCTCCCGTCCCACTACTTCATTACCGTGCATGTTTCCAATGTATTTAAACTCAGGCTCACCTGTAGAACATGGAATTAAACGTCAAGAAACTTTGTTAGTCACAGTAACGTCCCCACTATTCCAAGAATTCAAAATTCATGTACACCTGGAAAATAAGTCACTTATTATAAGCAATTTTATATCATCAGGAAAAAAAGAAATAAAAAACAAAACCATTTACATCCTTACAAGTATAATTTCACAGGAAATTAATTCATTATCATGAAGTAGCAATAAGGAACAAGTACCTGGTTCGTGAATCCCTGGATTATCAGTAATCTCCAAGACGTATAACTCCCGACCCTCCACCGACTGTCCGATGCTGTACAATCGTGTAATGTGAGGATATTTGTCAGCATATTTATTCAACGATTGCTTCATGGCATTATAGTTGTGATGTTTGAATTCTGGAAGTGTTCCGAAGTCTACACTATCACTGGGGTTCTGAGGGGTGAACTTTATTGTTCCATCTTGCTGGATATTTTTGTTGGATTTAGTGCTGTTAAGGTTTGAAATGTTCTTTGGATCTTTACTTTGGACCTCAAAGTCACCAGTTGAAATCAGTTGAAACTCTAACCACGTGGGAACATCTTTTTCTACTAATACTCCGTATTTTGTTTGTGTATTGTATCTGAAAAATTTCAGACAAAATGAAAATTAGCATCTTTGTAGTAAACAAAACAGTCTCCTTTAGCTACAAATTTCACACAGATAAAAAAAAAAAAATCTTGATAATATTACTGCACTGGAAAGAATAACCAATATATGGAACTCTTTTTTGCTCTTGCAAGTGTGATATTTTATGTAATGGTTTCAATGATTTTTTTTTATATTAAATCAGTTGTACTAGAGAATAAATCTGCTTGACCTTTAAAAAAGAGGTAAAAAAAACATTATTAACACAATAAGCTGGATGTTGTACAAGTACAATATGCCTAAGTGAAACTTACACAACTTTGTAGAATTGAGTTAACCACATTACGTCTGTTGGTCACGTACACAAAATAAGGTCATTTAAAATGAAAATAGAAAATCAAAAAATCTCTACATGAAACCAACTACAACACAATGAAATATAAAAGATGTTCTGAAGTGAGAAAACAGCGTAGATAAAACAAAAACAACAAACAGCCAAACCAAACTTAATTTATGGAATGGTTTATCCGACAGTAGCTTACAACTGTTAACCTTTTTGCACTGGGTAGATCAAAGTGCACACGTAACAATCTTTTATGGAGTAACATTCAAAATGTAATTAAACTACTTTATTATCAGTGCATATGAATAATCTTGGCATTAAAACGTAGTTAATAAATAAAATGTTAATATTATATAAGCTTTAAGTTCTTAATTTTATAAGAAAATATTTTTAAAAAACCCTCAATCTCCCCTAGTGTGAAAATTGTGACATTTGTTCTCTAGGTCTTCTCTCTTCTCTAATTTATTTACCACCCCTCTAAGAAGTACTGAAATTAATGTAAATTAGTTGTTATAATATAGTTATTACTCAGTAAAAGCATAATTTTTATAGCCTTCAATTTTATTTGGTTACAAACCCTTGAACTAACAAATAGACCCTTCTTGCCACTCCCATCTGTTATATCTGAAGTAAGTACTTACCTCCTTATTGTACTGAAGTCCTTATAAACACAACAATGTGGGGCATATTAGTTATAAATTTAAGAAGTAAAATGTATGACTAGTGTAAACAATGTTCCACTGCTAGTAGAGTAACACAAAATATATTGATTTACAATCAATATTTACCAGCTTAGTGAGTTGATATCAATGGAAGAT
>NW_013668860.1:52826-55553 GCF_000517525.1 Limulus polyphemus | reverse complement strand
AAAATTTTCAGATGCAGAAAAAATATTTTTAATCTTAACATAGAAATTACTTTGTACTCGGAGCAGTCGACACTCTGAAACCACATAATTACAGACAAAGTTTTAGCGTAAATACTTAATTAAAAATTCCAATTTTTTGTCAACAAAAGACTTTTAATGTTTACCGAAAACATGTCAGATTTCATGAAGATACAGTAAGTACTTTAAGTCACAGTACGCATCACCACACGAGCCAGTTGCAATAGGGTTAAATCTGTGGAATAGTTCAACTGATAATGTGGTGTAAATCAATAATAAATTTATGTTGAACCAGCTTATAAATGGGAAATGATTTCCACTTGGTCACAGGTAACTTTAATTTAGGCCGATTGTCCCGCTGCCTCCTTATTGTACTGAAGTCCTTATAAACACAACAATGTTGGGCATATTAATTATAAATTTAAGAAGTAAAATGTATGACTATTGTAAACAATGTTCCACTGCTAGTAGAGTAACACAAAATATATTGATTTACAATCAATATTTACCAGCTTAGTGAGTTGATATCAATGGAAGATAACCTCAGCTCTGTACACCAGATGTAATAATGCAGCTTTTCTTATTGGATAGCCTTACAGAAGTGTTCAGAAATATCTCAAGTTTAAATGGAACATTACGCTTACTAGCTTTACAAAAATAAAACAATATGAGCCTCAGCATTATAGACTATGTAATATTGACTACATCTTTAATCGAAATAATCACCAAAATATTCATTAACATGTCAATGAAACTTGATAAATTAAGATTAAGAAAGTTAATAGTCATGAAGCAATGAGATTGAATAATAGGGAAATAAAAACACACACCGAGTGACAAACAAGACTACAACATACCCAAGTGCTTCAACCGTGATATTGTAGATTCCTGGAAGAAGTAAACGCCAGAACTCCCCTCTTCGTGTACTCGTAACATTGTGATCGATACTTGCAACTTTGATAAATGCTTTTTCAATTCCTAGTCCATTTTTGTCTTTCACCAAACCCCGAACTCCAAGATTAACCTAAATAATTACAATGAAAATATCAGAAACAATATTTGTTACGAGCCACGCGGTTCTCAAACTGTAGTTTTGAACAAGGTTGGGTAAGCTTCAGTGTACTTGAAAATTAACTTTCCAGTTTAATCTGCTTTATAAATACTCTTAAGAATATTGAAAATCATGTGAAATTCACCCTAAATACATCCACCAGGATGATTCATGCATGTACAATGTTAAAATTAAATCCCTTTCCAACTGTGCTTATAAAGCTATAGTTGGTTATTTTCCACATGATCAGCCACCTACCACCCACTGCTTCGGATATTTCAACAAGGCTCTTGCAAAAAATTACTCTGCCCACCCCTAGTGTAGAAAACATTGTACTAGAATATCTGATGGAGCTACAAATCTTGTTAAACTATAAAATAAATAACACCGTACATTCGTACATTTTATAAAATAATAACTTTTTCGGGGGGGTGGAATTATCGCACAATACTTCAAATTACTCCCACACAAACACTGATTCTGATCACTTGATACTTAAACCAAAATTGTCACCTTGTATGTTTACTTCAGCTTATATACAAAATAAAGTCTTCTTTTGTAAGGCTAACGTATTTAATAAAACAGTGGTCCCTAATTATCTTCCACACTAGCCCACTTTGGATGTTACCTGTAAAGACAACAGTCATTCCCCCAAGTATAGTTAAGTTTCACTTACATCTATGAAGTGTGGGAGGGGGCAATAACACTGAAGCTCAATTCTTGTCTGTTTTATATCTAATAAATGACCCAAGAATAAGTAAAAAGGAATATTTTTCTTATAAAATGCAAGATTATTAACAAAAGTTGCAAGGATTATTGCAAGTAAAGTAAGTTAATATACTAAATACTAACAGCCGATATATGTAAGATGCAACACTGGTTCATGCAAGTTACTTACCACACTTCAGGTGGCCAATGTTTAGTTTTCTTATGGCCAGCAGCAAAAGATATAACATATTCTTTGTTCTTGCTGTCGACAATAGTACTTTGCATCTATTTACTTCTTAAAATTTAATTAAGTATATCACAATTTATACCATTCTCTGCCCAGTAAAACTATAGTATAGTTGTATCATTAAAAGTAAAATATTATGTGTGATACAAAGTTTTCGTGATATTACAGCAGCTGGCTAGAAACGGAGACTAAGAACTAAGTGTTGATTAAGAAACCTGTGGCATACGTTACAGTAAAATATCATTAATTGTCTGACTAGCCATTTTACAGTAAAATATCATTAATGTCTGACTAGCCATTTTACAGTAAAATATCATTAAATGTCTGACTAGCCATTTTACAGTAAAATATCATTAATTGTCTGACTAGCCATTTTACAGTAAAATATCATTAATTGTCTGACTAGTCATTTTACAGTAAAATATCATTGTCTGACTAGTCATTTTACAGTAAAATATCATTAATTGTCTGACTAGTCATTTTACAGTAAAATATCATTGTCTGACTAGCCATTTTACAGTAAAATATCATTGTCTGACTAGCCAATTTACAGTAAAATATCATTGTCTGACTAGCCATTTTACTGTAAAATATCATAAATTATCTGACTAGCCATTTTACAGTAAAATATCATTAATTGTCTGACTAGCCATTTTACAGTAAAATATCATTAATTGTCTGACTAGTCATTTTACAGTAAAAT
>NW_013668860.1:41743-51826 GCF_000517525.1 Limulus polyphemus | reverse complement strand
TGTAAAATATCATTAATTGTCTGACTAGCCATTTTACTGTAAAATATCATTAATTGTCTGACTAGCCATTTTACTGTAAAATATCATTAATTGTCTGACTAGCCATTTTACAGTAAAATATCATTAATTGTCTGACTAGCCATTTTACAGTAAAATATCATTAATTATCTGACTAGCCATTTTACAGTAAAATATTATTAACTGTCTGACTAGCCATTATACAGAAAAATATCATTAAATGTCTGATTAGCCATTTTACAGTAAAATATCTTTGTCTGACTGTCCATTTTACAGGAAGTTTTTGTTATGAACTGTAACACTGTCTTTTATGCCAAAAAAAGAAATCAACAGACAAGTATAACTGTAAGTAAGTAAGCCTTTAGTAGTCCTTTCCCTCCCCAGTGACACCCTTGGTTTATTGTCTTGCCAAAACCCACACAGTACAGGCATACACTTAAGTTGAATTATGAAATACTTACGACTATTTCCCACTAAAAGTAAGCACAGCTGCTGTAAGAAGTAAGATTGTATTTACATAAAATATGTATAAAAGCATGCAAGACTAAAGCTTATCATAGTATCTTCATGTTTTGCACAATTCTCTCCCAATTGTTATTTCCTAAAAGGTGGCTCCACCTACCTGCTCCATGTACACAAGAAGAGCTTCCTTATTGTTCTTCCACTCCACAGAGAGATTTTTAGCTGGTGGATACTTACAACACGTTAGCTCCAAAGTGATTTCAAAACAGTTACTGTAAACGTAATTAAAGTCTTGCATTCCTCCTGGTCATGAAAAAAAAAGAGAGAGATAAGCCATAAGTAGTCTGCAAATCTAAAAAGGAATTAATTTTGTATCAGACAGAGGAGCTGGGTGATTAGCGAGATCTAATACTGATAAACAAAAATGCTAATTTGAATTAGCTGATTATTTCAGTGAGTTTGATTAAGATGGAAACCTTGAATTAATAAAAAATAATAGCAGGAAACACTAATTTTAATTAGTCAATGCTCCCAGGCAACATTTGTGTTAACCAGTAAACATTAATAAAAAGCTAGTTGACATGCAGAGAAGGAAGTGCTGATAAGACTGATTGGTTGCAAAACCTCTGTGAGGGACAGCTATCTTAGTGCATGTGTATTAAGTCAGAACTCCCTCATTTCTTTTTCCTCATAACAAAAATTTCACTTTGGGGCCAATATGTCTCACCAGGCACTAAAATGGAAGTTTTTAAAAAAACCTTAGTTCAAATACTACGACTAAAAAAGAAGCCGAACAAGATATTCCAGAGGAATATATCAGGTGGAAGCCAGATGACAATGAAAGTACAAAACCTTCAACAAGTAGATAAAGAAGTCTCATAACTCTAATTGGGAAAAAGAACTGTGAGTATCTACAACATGAAAAATACTGAAAGCACAGAACAAAATATTTTGCCAGTACTGCATAAAAGCTGCAAGGTAAATTGGATTTACTAAAAGTTTGATAAATAAGCAGTTTTCTTACCTAAGATTGTTTAATTCATCATAATGCTCTACTTGTAGTTTTCTGCTAAGAACATTTTGGGTAAAATGTTTCGATTGGAAGTTACGAAGTAAAATATGTAAGTTAAAAAATATATTTCAATAATTTTTGAAATCAAAGTTTGATAAAATATTAGGGCTGTAGCGAAGGGTAGCTTTTGACCTTTGAAGGTTTGGAAGACATTATCAAATGAAGGTTTGAATGTTAAATAGTCTTAATTCACGTACGTTAGAGATGACGTTACTATAACTACTAGTTTATATTTGATTGAAAACCTTTTGTTTTACTGGTAATCCAAATAAATGAAGCAAAACATTCACATGTAATAATATTTTACAAAGAACAGTAATAATGTTTTTATATTTTGAATACAATATTGATGCATGTTGTTTATGTACACATATTTGATGTTACATGCAATACTCATACAAATATATACAGTAAGCTTGTATTGCAAAAACACCCTCTAGGGGCCAATTAAAAGAATTGCAGCTCAGTTAAAGATCTTTAAATAACAGTCACCATTCCTGTTATAGTTTTTTTAACATAAAATTGTTGACTGATAATAAATATCATAGTAAATACACAGAACAGAATAACACTAGTAGTTTGATTAAATAATAAATACAGACCTTCAATTATAACAAAAAGTTTAACCATTACAATTGTTAGTTGATAAATATTTTGTGCGTCAGACTTACTCTACTGAACACTATATATTCAGTACACTTTAGAAGCAATGTAGCCACTAGGTGTATTCCACGTTTCACCTTTATGGTCTGCTCCGATGTATGGGAAGAAGCTACTATGGGGGTGGGGTGTATTTTTAGTTCAACAGCATTTATTTAAGTAATGGATATTGTGCAAATCAAACGATTGAATTTTCCATATAAGTGCTTCTGTAAACAAGAGAAAAAAAAACAAACGAAAAGACAGTAGCTAAATACCTGGCAACCAGGAATGATCTTTCAAATACTAAACACCCAGCAGTCCAAAAATTTGAATATTGATGAACTACAATCGCCTTTCATTTGACTTAGAAAATGAGTGATAGTAAATTATGAGACTGATTTGTCTTCAACTTGATGACACGATCCAAATAAAACTTTTGCACAGGGGAAAAAAAAAAGTCAGTCGTCATTCTTGTTGAGTGTCAACCCACACGTGTGTGTGTTTGCTACAAACTGCCAGGAATGATCCTCAAAATGCTAGATATCTGACAGTCTATAGCTTTGTGATCACGAATATTAATAAGCTTCCAATATGATAACTTATATCGTGTAGATATATTTTGTGATGATATAATTTTTTGAAATTATCAATAGTATTTATTATTACTATTAATTATTATTATTGATGTTGCAACTCATTAATATTCAAGTTTTTTAATTGTTGTGTATTTAGTATTTGTAAAATTGTTCCTGGCTGCCAGGTATCTAACCATTTGGGGGAAAGAAATCTGACAATGTTTGAGTGCTACTCGATGAACCGTTGAATGTTTAGAACTATCTCTGAATTCCTGGCCAGTGAACGAGTATGAATTATTATAAATCAGTTTTATGCAAGTCACCATTACCAATGTTCTCTCCCTTTATACCATCGAGATGCTTAGAGAATGTTTGGTGCTACTATAGCATGAGGTCTACCACCATATGTCGCCTATAGCGTGAGGTCTACCGCTGCATTATCCATCCCTCATGGATATCACACATTTCCATACATTTATTTTAGCAATAAACACTTAATTTGATACATTTTTTATACACGTTTGATAGACCTGGGTAGGCGACATATGGCGGTAGACCTCACGCTATAGTAGCACCGAATGTTTTTCCCAAAGTAATTTTATGTTTCTGTCAGTTATACTACTCAGTTTAAAGACTAAAGAACTGATAAAACAAATCGATTAAATCACTCATTTTTCTATCTACAATATATATTGGCCCTAGTGATAATTAGTGGAATTAACTACAATATACTGATCAGCACATTCACAAATGTACAAAACAAGAAGTCCAAGACTTGAAAAAGAGTTCAATTTCTGAAGTCCCATTCTAAAATTTGGAGGCCCTAGAACACTGTCCTGCAAGGTAAATGTCACTGTGACCTTGCCACTTTGTATGATCCAAACCAGGTCATACCATTTACTGTTTATCTTGTTTATTAGTATTGGTGTTGTTTATGACATGCCTAAGAAGTGTTATAAATGATACCATCTAAATATTTCAGAGAGTTATGACAGCAGCCAAATGAACATTCGACATTTTGCTATGTCGATGGTAGAGATTTACGACCTACAGTCATGAATTGCTCTTGCAATCATTAAAAGTGAACTACAAGGATCCAAAACACAAGTTGGATTTTTAAGCTCATGTCAAAGTTTTATTTAAAACAAACACTGAAAAATTTTAGGATCACAATAACAAAACAGGATCATTTGGAAACCTGAAACAAAGAAATTATTTTAGGCCAATATGCCTATAGAATCAAATTATGGACATCCCAGGGGCCCTTCACACATTCAATTTTTGCCACCCAAAGGAAAATTTTGGATGTATAATAATATGCCATGATGTCCTGTAATGAAAAAACACTGAATTGATGGTACTTTTTCTTGTCACAGCATTACAGAATGAGAATCTTGAATGTCCATTCTCTCAGAAGAGCTAGATCCCCAAATCCAATCCTGATGCATAAATATGGGGGATCTGCAGTTAACACTATACACGCATACAAGAAAATAACATCAGGGAAATGATGCTAAACATTATCCATTCATTCATGAGAAATTGTAACCTTTTAGGTCATATCCTTGGGGTGTTTATGTCATAAAATTTCACAAATTTAACCAAACAATCAATTTAACATTTTAACTGTTAAAAAAAAAGGTTACACCTTCAGACTATTGGAGTAATATGTCCTTGGGCTAACAGACTGTCACAGTTGAAAGTTTGGAATCTACTAAGAGCATTGGAATCAACTGTTTTTTGTTTTTTTTATGGACATGAATTACCAAGTTTGTTTTTTATTATACATACAGAAACTGAAAGTAGTACTGATGCTATGCTAGTTAAATTTTCATATAAATTCACAGTCTACAAACAAACTGATTTGTAAAAATAAAGCAGTTCATTATTGTCTTGGAAAATTATGATAAAAATGAGGTTAATACGTTGAAATTGTAGTTTCTTTTATTTAAAATTATGGGTGTGTGTCTGTATATAAAACTTTGTCAAATAAGTACAACTGAAAAAATTTACCACAGTATCATATATTGAAACAGAGCCCTTTGCTATACAATTACAAAAAACTAAACAACAAATCAAAGTAATAAAAATTATAAAATAACTCAAGAATCTCTTGTAATAATATAACATTTAAGCCTAAAAATTATTTGCCCTCAAATAAAATGGAGAAGACGTATTTTGTTTGAAAAAATAACAATAGGCTAACGTGTATTACATTTTCCAGGAAAACTGTTAATTTAAAGATATCATATAGTTTATTTGTAAAATGCTTCAAACTCTGGATTACGTATTTTCATCCAAACACTTCATTTTTACATATAGCAAAATTTTACTTGCCCTAAAAACAGACCTAGTCAGTAGAAAAGTTTCCATGGGACTCTTAACCAAACAAAATTTATTCAATTGCATAGGCCCTTTCATATTTGTGGTGAACTAAAATTAAGTTAATTCCCTCTCTATGTTTTCAACACTTCTACACCACAGTTAAATATTTACCTGTTACATCATACCACTCAGCTCCATTGGTTATTCCATCTTTAAAATCGTCTAACTCGCACACCTTTTCAGTATGCATTGTTTGATGCTTCTCAGCATAAAGTTTGGCAAGATATTTAAACACACTGTCATCTGGTGACGGGCTTGGGTGCCCCATTGGCTCATGCTTTTTAGAATCATCAAATGGATAACTTGCTACAACTGATCCCCCATGCAAGTTTGCTGATAAAACAAATGGATTATTTACTATCCAGGACATAACAGCAACCGTTTCTGGCTCTCTCTTGTTCGTTATCGTGGGATTACTATCTTCCATTGTGAACTGATCAGGAAAGTTTCTATTCAGGTCTTTTCCATTAGCATTTTCTCTACCAGATGCTAAACGACTTCCCCAACAATCGCCTTCAGTGGCTTTTTCAAAACCATCAGGATTCATTGATGGCAAGATATGAATCTCTGCATTATCAATAATTTTGGAAATCCTTTCATTCTTTCCATAATTTTGTAATAAATACTGTGACAAGTAAAGTAACAACTGTCTCCCAACCGCTTCATTTCCGTGAATGTTTGCTACATATTTAAACATAGGTTTCCCAATTTCTCGGAACGTCACATTATTGGATATTTTCACAACCAACAAATCCCGATTTTCAACACTTTTCCCTATTGAATAAACATTTGCTAATTGTGGATACTCCTTTTCCAAGTTGCGTAAAAATGTTGTAATTTCTTCATATTTCATATAAATAGACATATCAATTCCATCAACAATACTGGCATTACGAATTTCGTTTGATTCTCCTAATATTATGAAAATATGAAAGTATAAGAAAATTATGAGAGTAAAAACCATTTTCCTCACTTGGCCTAACATTACAGACGTGTCACTTAACTTACTTGCCATCTTCAAGGAAAATTAGTTAAAGCTTCTGTCGAACTCTAGTAGAAATTTTTATACTTTTCGAATTTAAAATATTAGTAAGTCGCCATGTTTGTCCCATTTTATTTAGGGCAGCGCTGGAAAATTTTCTTTTAAGCAACCCCTATTGCAAAGTTTTCGACGGCCTCACTGTCCCATGAATTCAATTATAAAATCAGTTTATAATTGTGATAATACATGTATCCTAACTCATTGTCAGTCATCACACTGTTCATTTCCTTTTTAATATTTGCAAGCACAAAAACTTGCCGTAGATAAGACTGAACATGTGTTGTTATGTTAATTCTTCTCATAATTACTTCTGTATAATATAAAACGGGAAATGAACACTTTATCCTACATGAATTAAAATCATTATAATCTATTTACTCAAAATGTTTCGCCAACTCCGAAAAACGAAACAAATATGATTTCCTAAACTTAGATTATGTAGTTATACGTTTTTTTGTTTTTTTTATTTAGTGTTTGTTATTTTTGTTTTTAATATTTCAGTGCTTTTTCGTTACATATATCAACCTGAATTCATTTGTTTCAAAATAGCCCACAAAACCGTACTGAGAGATGAAGACTAATTTTACAGGTTTGTGTAATAATACATTATTAGTATTACGAAGTAGAGGGGTTCTTGTATTGTGCATATCATTAAGATTAATGTGACTGTAATTGATAAAACTGACAACGAAACGTAAGTTTATCTCAGTTGAGAAATATTTATATATAGACTGGAAAATCAGATATTTCCCTGGGCTTTTAACAGAAGTGATGTGATTGATTAAAAAATTAAAACAATATGTTGGAGGACAAAAAGAATTATCATCATGCAATTTGAAAGTTAAAGCACTTATGATTTTTTTTGTTTTAATACTTGAACAAAGCTAAGTAAGGGCTAATTACGCAAGTCATCCTTAAATTCTGTACTGGGGGGGGGGGTAAGAGAAAAGCAACTATTGGCAGCACACACCTACAACTTTTGGATTACTCTAATAATACATCCACGACTCTAAAATCTGGAGTTCGAGTTTATTGCAACTGAACGCGAGCCACAAACTCTCCGATTCATAGTCCTCTACGTTAAACAATCAGACATGTTCGCTCTCATACTTATAAGCCATTTTGAGTATACAAAACACAAGTTAGAGTGACGTTGGCATAATTCATATTTTCATACAAATTTAATTTGGAACGAGTAGAGATAGTGGCGAGATAATCATTAATCAATTTTTAAACTAAATACATCCTCATGTCTTTACAGTCTATCTAGTGGTTAAAATGAATACTAAATTATTATTTTCTGTAGAAATTGGTCATAAACTTAAAGTACATGAAAAAAAATTACAGTATTTCTCATTCTATTTATCATAGACTCATATTACTCTACTAATTATACATTATTTTTTCTTAATTTGGATATTTAATATGAAAATCGAAAAACCTAGACATTTTAAATAGTTTACTTCTCTTATAATTTATAAGTTCAGAAGTAAATTTAGTAACTTGTCTATAGTTGTTGTGGTAAATAAGAAACTTTAATGGTATATACAGTTTTGTTCAATATTTTAGCCTGTACAGTAAACTTTCTGCAGAATAATGATACATACTGATAGAGTTAATATAACACATTGCTGTTGTGAAAACATTGGAGTAAAATAGTGATTATAACAATTAGTAACATTGGCAGCAAACTCTTTATTATATAGTTACGCTGCCTGCTGGAAACGTCATAATAAATTCTTCTATTTATTTGTTAACGAGTGTTTTATTAAAAATTTATTCAATTTTAAAGGTTTTTTTTTGTTGTTCTTCTGAAAGTCTTGCACAGGAAGGCTCAATTATATATAGTTTTGATAACTAATGCCACCTAGTAAAATAACCTCATAGTAACATAATAACATTTAACTAAACTGTGATCGAAGCAGAAGAAAGCAGGAGTAACTTTTTTAAAATCATTTACCAAATTTAATGATCTCACGTCCATAATTTGTTAAATCATTTTACACGTGTAGATGTAAGGTTAATAGAATTATTTGTTAAAAATGTATAGCTTTACTGGTAATAAAATTAAATGTTTTAATGATGGACACGGTGGTGATCGATGTGGTAACCTTTGAATACAGTAAGTAAGAGAAAATGTCTAGATTACTTTCACATTGTTTATAACAAAGACAACATGAAGCATACATTTAAGATCATAAAAGATGGCTTTATTTCATTTTTACCTACTGTACAAAGGGTCAATGTACAAAATTCAATCATGCATTGGACAACAAGAACAAGGATAGTCAAATTTCAAAAAAAAAGAAAAGAAAGAACACAAGTATCACACCGTGCACCAAAGAGTGTATCAAATTCTTGTACATCCATGATGAAAGCATTTTATTCATCCTAAGATTTTTCATCAATGACTAACAATCCTTGAATTTAGTGCTTTGGAAATGAAGGTCAAGCACGTATCTTTGGATGGAGTTTTCCGATCTTTAGCACAAGTGGTTAGCGAAGGTGTAAAAATAACTTATTGAATATTACTAGGTATATACAAAAAACTATGCCATTTATGAGAATGGAAACTGATGGGCATGAGAAAAACAAACAACAACAACATAAGACCTTCAAATCCCACTAGACACTTTGTTGTTTAAAGTTTTGGTATTCCAAAGAATACTTTCAGACAAATCACAACTTCACCACATCTGCTTTTTTTTTTGAAAAAATAATTTTAATTTTGTTCAAATAAGAATTTTTTTTCTTAACACCACAAACTTAATGGGCAGAATAAAGACGAAGTCAAAACAACTCAAATAAAAAACAAGCAAGCTCTAGCTACAGAGTTTACGAGAAAACACTCAGAAATGAGAAAGATGAGGCTTTCTCACTGTGCACTGCTGACCAGAGTACACTGATCAAATAAGAAAAGGAAATAAAAATGGGTGCAGTTTCAAATGGCCAGGCATGTTTCCCCTTTCTTGAATGACAATGTTAAACTGTTGAGTAACAGTGAACTATCACATTACATCTTAATGGAAACCAAAGGCCCCATTGAAAAAATCTTATAGTTGTGTTAATGAAATTGTCTATTCACAAAAAATAACAGAAAATAAAGGAATAATAATAATAACAACAATGATTATAAATTACCTCAATAAACTTGAATCAATCAAGAAAGGGATGAGTGAGGGAAAGAAAAATGGGGTTTGCAATTGTGAGTTACACTAATTTACTTATGTGACTGAAAGGTATGTGTGTGTCTCTTTTCAAAATGTATGTTTTAAAGCTTTTTTTTTACTTGTATATGTAAAATATTTTATTTTTGATGCTGAGACCAAATGAAAACCATGGATGAAACAATAAATGAGGACATATTAAATAAACCACAACAATGGGAATTGAGCTGACTTAATCTTAAACAGCAGGAAGAAAGTCTCAAAGTGGAACATTGGTTGAAATTTTGGTTTAGTTTCTCAAATGTGCAGAAGCTCTGCGTCATCAGCAAACTTTTAGGCTTTTTTCTTCTTTTCAAGTGGAGAAACTGAAACAAAAGTGAAACACTAAAAGTTAGCAAAACAAGAAGGAAAAAGAAAAAAAAAAACTTAAAATAAAATCCTTCGTTATAAGTCATGCACTACTCTAAAAAAATAAACGAGAAAAACAACATTATGTGCAATGAGTATTATAACACTTAGGCTTTTGCATAATTAAATATACTTAATAGCTGGCCAATTAATAATGAGAAATCTTGATAGGACTCTTCAGTCACTTCCAGGTTGGCAACAGAGGGGGTAACTGCCCATGGGCCTGGACGAATGAAACCTGGTTATGCTGTATAAAGCTCGCAAAGCACCTTTAGGCTATATCTTCATTTAATCATAAAAAGCATACTGTTT
>NW_013668860.1:36361-40990 GCF_000517525.1 Limulus polyphemus | reverse complement strand
CAATGTATTGTGGGTCGTTGATCCCATGACCATGGCCTTATCTGTTCCATTATGTTGGGTCAATTCCCTCTGTGATAATATACACCAAATGTCCATTATGTTGGGTCAATTCCCTCTGTGATAATATACACCAAATGTCCATTATGTTGGGTCAATTCCCTCTATGATAATATACACCAAATATCCATTATGCTGGGTCAATTCCCTCTGTGATAATGTACACCAAATATCCATTATGCTGAAAAGTTATCTGCTTTTGGGAATGTTTTACAAGACAGAGAATAATTATTCACAAAAGTTATAAGTGCAACATAACTGGTTTAAAAAAAAAGAAAGAAGGAAAAAAAAAGTAACTGTGCCATCTGTTGGATATTTTTAATTTCATTAAAGAAAAAAAAATTGTAGTTTTACAGCACAAAAACTAAAAACAATCTTTTTTTTTTTTCTTTACAGTAAATGGTTTATTATTTTATTTTTTTGGGATGGGTAAAATAAGAAATTGAAAATAATACAAATAGCATTATTCTTTGGCCGATCAACTTTAGCGATGTTCTGCTAAGCACAGAAGTCTCGATTATCATATAAAATACTAAAACAAACAAACTATAATTCAACTTATTATTCCATGATCAACAAAATTGTGAACCATATTTTGATTTTTACAAATCAGTAATAATGAATTAAGATTACAAGCTGAAATTCCTACAGTTTCCAACCAGTGCTTAACAGTGTAGTGATACTGGCTTTGAAAACTAAAAACTTTAAAATATGGTTAATATTTCATGAGAAAAACAAAAATAGAAACATCAACTAAAAGATGAAACAAAATCATTTCATTGGCAATATAAAAAAAATAAAAAAAATGCAGTTTCCAGCAAAAAATATTGGGAAAAACACATTAACGCTTTTGGTGTGTAAAACATATCGGGATGATTCCCAAAAAGCGTCAATTATTCACCAAAAAATTAAATTAGGAATTATAACCATTTCTAGTCTTTTGTGAAGCCGTGGGGGGTAAATCAGCTTGTCGCATCAAATGGCTATAAATTTCAAATCAGACGTGTCCAGTTGAAGCATCGTAAGGGTTAAACAAAAACAACAAAACATGCAAACAACTTGCTTAAATAAACATCCAAGTACAAGTGGTTACCAATACTGACGAATTTTAAAGCATGCACAGCCGTAAACACAAAAATTAACTACGTACATGATAAAAATAGTTTCCGAGGTTAAAGTGACATGAATGAAAGATACAATTTTATCTACATAGTTTAAATATTGTTGTTGTTTCTTTTGTCGAATTTTATGCAAAGCTACTCCAGAGCTATCTGTGCTAGCCATCACTATTTTTGAAACGACAGACTAGAAGAAAGCAACCAGTCAACATCATCCACTACCAACTCTTGGGCTACTCTTTACCAATAAATAGTGGAATTGGCTGTCACACTATAATGATCCCAAGGCTGTTCCCCCTGTGTAGCAAACTTGATGTTAAAAAATTGATAATAGAAGTTTTTTTTTATTATACAATGTCTTATGAAAATGAGCAAACTAAAGCTTCTAATGAAATCAAATGTAATTTGAAATACAACACGCTTCACAGTCTATAACATTAAGTGAACTGTTATTATGGCACAGTTTGAAAGAATGATATGTAGTGTTTAAATTACGATGATCACAGTAATAATATTAACATATTAAAGCTCTCATAACTCATCGCTCTGATTTAACAATTTGATACGATTACAGATAACTTTGTTTTTGGCTCAAAATTTGTAGCAATTTAAAATATTTTCTTTTACAGGTTAGTCAACAGTAAGAGAAGGTTAGATAGTTAAAACCACGTCAAGTAGCTGTAGGAAAACAAACACAATGCAGAATTAAAACAAAGGCAGATGGGTTAATTTCTAGTGTTAAGATAAAAATGTTATTAATATTGATCGGAATAAATTACTTTGTAAGAAACGGAAGGTATATTAAAGCAGATGTTATGAGAGGCAGAAGTGAAACTGGTTTTGTAGAGAAACAATTAAATACAACAAAGGACTTTTACACAAAACAATAACTTTCTTTTATATTCATAAACTTATACAAAATACCAGAAATTATACTTTTCTCATTATAGACTGGCGACAAGATGTAAGTAGTTAGTAGCATAGTTCATGCAAATTTTACAAAAAAAAACAAAACCTAAAACATTTTCCAGGATCCACACTAAAATTTCCAGGACTCTCAAATACTGCCATGCAGGAATAAACTTGTATTTTTTCTGGAAGTTTTGAAAATCAAATGCAAGTTTAATATTAACACTAGATACACAGAGTACAGTTTGGACAAGACAATGTAATTCCCTTACAGAGGATTTCAGGTCATAAAAAAAAATATATATGTACATTTTTCATAAGCCTCAAGTAAAAAATTAATTAATACTTAAGAAACTATGGATTTTCAAGGTACAGGTTGTTAATTGTCTAGTTTAAAATACAACACCTGTTTTTAGTAAATTTCTTCCCATGATTTCACTGAAGCTGCAAGCATCTTAAATGCACACAAAGATAACAAGTGAGCTGTTCATGGTGCTGAGTAAAAATTCAACATTTCTTATCCACGCTTTGATGACTGTAAATATGACGGCGAACAAGGACAATGATAAAATTAAGATTATAAAATATGGGAGCTTCACGAAGAAGAAAAAAAAACAGATTAATGATACGTACAGTCACACATTTGAGAAAGAAATATTAGGTGTTTTGTTTATAAGTTCACTATCTGATAACAGTAAAAAATTAGTTGTTTACAACAGTAAAATGGATTTATATTATCAATGTGGGTGGAGGAACTGATAGGCTAGATTTTAACAATACACGAAAACAGGTTTTTATAATCTTGCAATATTCAATCACAAGCACCAGGGAATAAAAGGACCAAAAACAGAGTCACGGGTTTAGGAAGAAATGCACTGGTTGCTAAATCTAGAACTAAAGCAAAGGGTATTTATCTTGCAATATTCAATGAAAAAAAACCACAGAGGTCAAATAATGTAAATCAAGGTCAAGGATCAATAAGGAGAACTGAACTATGAGTTATGTTTCTTCAAGTATTAAACTAAAGATATCAGAGCTGTCAAAAAGGGAAGAAATACATCAAGGTCAAGAACTGAAGATGCAATGCATTGATTTAGGAGAATTCAGAAAAAAGATTTTGTTTTTTTCTTGCAGTTTCCAATCAGGCACACTGGATTATTAAACAGGAGAGTACATCGTGGTGGCAGCACACATGCCCAAGCAGAAGTAAACCAATGAAGACCAGTAAAACGTTTTGTACCATCAATAAAGTTCCGTGCAATGAACTTCATAATCTCATCTAAGACGAGGACCGGGAGAGATATCTTCATAACAGCCATCCACTCGTCAAACGTCAATGGGCAAACAGAGAAAATTGTCTACAAGAAATATATTTTAAACATTACAGTATACAGAGATTATACATTGCCATTACTAATTTGATACTTGTGAAACACATTAAAGGATCAATTCAAATTCAATCGATGCCCAGATATAACTAGACATGAAGTTACGTTAAAATAAGATGGTTAAAATCATTGTAAGGGACGGAGTGATACGTCATAAATGTTTTGACCAAACGACCTACATTCATTTTTCATCATTTCTTCATATTTTCAGAGTTTAACCCAACATAAACATACTTTAAAAAATATACAAGATGCATCATCTTTTACATTTTACTTACAAACAGTATTCAACTGATGAAATAAATGGCTTTTGTTTCTAACTATTTCACTCATTTTTGTCAAGAAATATAAAAAAATAAAAAACTTACAGAGAGGATATCAATGTAGAGTATCATGAAGTGTAAGGTCATGGAAAGAGCCATTGCAGACACTAACCACAAGTTTGTCCAGGGAGGCATGGCAATAAGAGACTGATTTTCTGAGAGACTAGTTAATATGAAATAGAATAAGCATTACTTTCAGAAACATTTACTCACATTTTACAATTCCCCTTACTTTTGTAACTCCTACTCTTCAAATAAGTAACTAATAATTGGTGAGTACTTTATGTTTAACTACAAACAATTTAACAGTTTTTTTTTTATAAAGACGGCATTATGGTCTTTCCATCCCCCCCCATTAAAACAAACACTGATTTATTGTTTCATATATTTTACATGTATAATATACAAATAACATTTTGTGATCAAGGAAAAGCTACATTATGTTACTGAAAACAAAGAATTGATTCTTGCAATGTGATGTCTTTGATAGTTAATTAACACAATGTGACTAATTGTCACTAACTATTTGGTGTATATTATCATAGAGGGAATTGACCCAGCATAATGGACATTTGGTGTATATTATCATAGAGGGAACTGACCCAGCATAATGGACATTTGGTGTATATTATCACAGAGGGAATTGACCCAGCATAATGGACATTTGGTGTATATTATCACAGAGGTAATTGACCCAACATAATGGATATTTGGTGTACATTATCACAGAGGGAATTGATCCAGCATAATGGACATTTGGTGTATATTATCACAGAGGGAATTGACCCAGCATAATGGACATTTGGTGTATATTATCACAGAGGGAATTGATCC
>NW_013668860.1:28861-35775 GCF_000517525.1 Limulus polyphemus | reverse complement strand
TGGTCTCCCCCCCCCCATTAAAACAAACACTGATTTATTGTTTCATATATTTTACATGTATAATATACAAATAACATTTTGTGATCAAGGAAAAGCTACATTATGTTACTGAAAACAAAGAATTGATTCTTGCAATGTGATGTCTTTGATGGTTAATTAACACAATGTGACTAATTGTCACTAACACAGATAAGGCCATGGTCATGGGATGTGGGTCGTTGAATACATTGCAGTCTATTCCTTTGAAGTTTTCTGAGTCACCCTGGCAACTGAGATGGTGAGTTAGTTGGTAGTAGTTCATGTGGGGTCCTGTAGGAGAAATCATAAACCACCAGACGGCAGCACCAACAGTACCAGCACCAACATAACCTGAAAACAAAACAAGTATCTTCTATTGAAAACGTTTTCTCAAATGGTGTACATTTATTGGAAAGTACCATTACTTCAGTAAAGCTTGTATTTTTTTAGACTTTAGTTGTTCATCCAAGTACGTAGTATTAGGAAACATTACGTACGGACATTTTTATATTATTAGTGGTTTTCTTTTTATATAATAATATCCCTAAATAACCTGAGCTTCGAAAACCTTCTTGGTTCATATCAGACTCAACCATCTTTCGTAAGTTTTAAGCCAGTTCAAGTTGTATTTTTTATTCCAGCTCCTGTACTTTTCCAAACTATTTTTTTTTTCCCAAGAGGTAAGTTTGTTTGGTTTGTTTTGAAGTTTGCCCAAAGCTACTTGGGGGCAATCTGCTCTAGCTGTCCCTATTTTAGCAGTGATAGACTAGAGGGAAGGCAGTTTGTTAACACCATCAATCTTGGGCTACTCTTTTACCAACGAATAATAAGATTGACCATCACATTTTAATGCCCCCCTCAGCTGAAATGGCAAGTATGTTTGATGATGGAGATTCAAGAGGTGAGATAAAGATTTAAGATATGACTTAAATACACTAAGGTATTGAAAACAAAAATTTACATAAAGAGCTTGCTAGTTAGTCAACAAACAAATATTTTAATATTATAGATTGCCTGGAGTTATTTTATTACTTAGATAATAGAAAAACAACCCAAACATCTGGATATCAATCAGAAAGATAAAACTTGTTGAATTTTCATTAGAACAGTTTAAGTGATTTTTTAAGAAGAAAAAAATATCAAAGGTGATAACATCTAAAAGTAAAGAAAAAAATTTCAAAACCAATTCATTTGTGCAAACTTTTGAAGTCAGATTTGTAGAAATGTATCCCAAGTTGCATGAGAAATCCAGACAAAGGCACTTAAACAACAGGTTTCTGACTCACAGATAAAACTGAGTTGCCATCAATCACAATAAAATGGTAATTTTCGTCATTCGCATAGAGTTATATATGTGCGAATGACGGATATTTCCGTCATTCGCAGCTAAGCCATAGAACTTCAATGACGAAAATATCCGTCATCCGCAGTTAATTGGTTAAGAAAGAAAAATTGTAAGGTGTTTTCTTTGGTAAAATAAGGCTTGTAGTTTTTACAGCTAACCACTCCCAGCTAAATATCAGTATGTAGGTATGCATAACATACAAAATCATGCAGACTTTATTAATGTTTTATAATTAACTAACAAATGTACCCATGCTTTGTGTCACACTTAATGTGTTGGCTTCACAAGGTTGTAGTGTGTGTGTGTGTGTCACATACACCATGCAGGTCTATTGAATACTGGCAATCGACAAAGGTGCCTGTGTTACACGTGTAACCAGCTTCATTTAGTGAAAATTGAAATGGCTGATAAACTCAGACCATTCATTTGATTGCTCAAGCATTTAAACTTCATCTATTTTGTTTGAAGAGGGGGGATATCAACCTAATTTCCTGTACCACATTTCATCAACATTGGTTCAGCCAGTTCCTTACAGGAATTTGTGACGTCAAGATACCAGACACATAGACAACTATATTTTAAATATATGGATGTTCAAATACTTGAATCATTGCACAATTTACGACCTAAAACCCACTACATTTATAAAATCTAAAAAAAATCTACATGAAACTCCTACATATTTTACAAAATAGACTAAAACAGTACTTCAGTCACAGTGTTACGAACCTCCGATTGCCATATAGCGGAAGAACAACCAGCCGGAAATTAGAGACTCGTCTGGTTTACGGGGTGGACGTTCCATGATGTCAAGATCTGGAGGGTTAAAGCCCAAGGCTGTGGCTGGAAGACCGTCAGTTACTAGATTCACCCACAAGAGTTGGACGGGAATCAAAGCTTCGGGAAGACCTAAAGCAGCTGTGAGGAAAATGCTGAAAAAAAAATTATAATTACTATTTCTAGAAAACTGCAATTTTTTAAAGTAAATCACTCATTAACGTATGTTAATGTGAAACATTCCTGCTTATCATTGTTGGTCATTCATAATGAGGCAAGCAACCATTAACATTCACTTAAACCAAAACCTTAGAAGACTTGAAAAAAAACAAACTTGATTTTGTTTGTTTGTTTTGAATTTCGTGAAAAGCTACATGAGGGCTATCTGTGCTAGCCATCCCTAATTTATCAGTGTAAGACTAGAGGGAAGGCAGCTAGTCATCACCACCCATTGCAAACTCTTGGGCTATTCTTTTACCAACGAATAGTGGGACTGACCATCACATTATAATGCCCCCACGGCTGAAAGGGAAAGCATGTTCGGTGGGATGGAGAATCGAACCCATGACCTGCAGATTGCGAGTCGAGTGCCCTAACCACCTGGCCATGCCGGGCGTAAAAAAAACTTGATACTAAATAAAATGTACTTTATATATATATATCCAAAGAAAGACCTTCAGAAAAATAATTTATTTTCCACACTAATATTCTTCTGCTCATATATATACACACAGATAAAAACAATACCAAAAATATATGCACAAGTTGGTATTATCTGAGCCTTTATACAAGAAAACAAGTTTTTACCTTACAACTTCACCAATGTTTGAGGAAATCAAATAACGAATAAACTGCTTCATGTTGTTGTAAATCGCTCTGCCCTCTTCTACAGCAGCAACAATGGTAGAAAAGTTGTCATCAGCTAACACCATTTCTGCGGCAGACTTGGCGACGGCAGTTCCCGAGCCCATGGCAATACCGATTTCAGCTTTCTTCAGGGCAGGAGCATCGTTCACACCATCACCAGTCTGAAATGTGTCTCAGGAGTTATAACGTGTACTTATCAAACTTAGCTGGAATGGCTGAGCTGAAATAACTTTAATAACCCGAAATACGAAAAGCAAAGAGTATAGGGATGTATAAAACAAACAAACAACACGCACATCCATTTAAACACACAAGTTAGCTTTAGTCAAGTTAACTACTATAATACGATCTTTACAGAGTCACTGTTAACTTCAATACTGGTTAACCATGGTTCACTCTACTACTCCTACTCATTATGTACCCCCATTGTTTAAATTTGAAAGTAGTTTCTTTAATTAAAAAAAGTTCTATCGTCAGTACAATCCGAGCTAGTAGGCATTCCAACACATTTATTCAAGTAATTCCAGTACACGTAAATATATGCTTACTA
Source organism: Limulus polyphemus (assembly GCF_000517525.1). Taxonomy (NCBI): domain Eukaryota; kingdom Metazoa; phylum Arthropoda; class Merostomata; order Xiphosura; family Limulidae; genus Limulus; species Limulus polyphemus. Next base: position 32,218 of record NW_013668860.1, on the reverse strand, counting down.
AAACAATGATACTGATGCTACTGGATATCTAAAATATGATCAGGTGTGAGTACAAATTAGACAAATAAAATATGTGAGGTGCATTATTAGGATAAATATCTTCCACTGTCCATACCATAGCTGAGATCTCTCCATCTGCCTGAAGAAATTCCACAATCTTGCTCTTGTGAGCTGGTTCAACACGAGAGAAGAGACGGGCTCGAGCACATGCCATTCGCTGTTCACTCAGAGAAAGATCATCAAACTCCCGGCCAGAAAAGGAAAGACCAGAGGTGTCCTCATTTTCCCCAAACACCCCAATTCTGCGACAGATGGCTTCAGCTGTTGCCTGTCACACACATTGAGAAATATAGATGAAGAAGGTAGAGTTTTAACACCATATATCTCTCTAAAAGATCACCATGGTGTTCTATACAATCAAAAATTTTAATGTTACAAACTATTATTTATTTTATATTTCATACACAGTTACAATTTCACTGTATTGACATTCAGAATGTTTAAGTATTTTTACAAGGGGGGGGGCTAAAATAACACTTAATGAAAGTACAAAATTATAGTTTTAAGCATCTGATTAACACCATTACATATTTTTTTCTGTGTGCTTGTTCATACAAATTATTTTTTCCCGTTACCTATCTAGTTAATGAATCACTGTTATATTTACTATGCGTTTACAAAAACAAACAGTTCTTGTTAAAATTTTATATATTAACGATATAACAACATACATACAACACATTAAGAATATAACAACATACATACAACACGTTATATCACGTAAGATTTTGGTATTCTCATACCTTGTTGTCACCAGTAATGACAATGACACGAATACCTGATATAACAACATACATACAACACGTTATATCACGTAAGATTTTGGTATTCTCATACCTTGTTGTCACCAGTAATGACAATGACACGAATACCTGATATAACAAGATACATACAATACGTTATATCACGTAAAATTTTGGTATTCTCATACCTTGTTGTCACCAGTAATGACAATGACACGAATACCTGATATAACAACATACATACAACACGTTACATCACGTAAGATTTTGGTATTCTCATACCTTGTTGTCACCAGTAATGACAATGACACGAATACCTGATATAACAACATACATACAATACGTTATATCACGTAAGATTTTGGGATTCTCATACCTTGTTGTCACCAGTAATGACAATGACACGAATACCTGATATAACAACATACATACAGAACGTTATATCATGCAAGATTTTGGTATTCTCATACCTTGTTGTCACCAGTAATGACAATGACACGAATACCAGCAGCTCTACATTCCTGGATAGAGTCAAGCACCTCTTTCCTAGGAGGATCCAACATTCCTACAACTCCTACAAATGTCATGTTCGTCTGAAAAATTAAGCAACATTAATTAAATAAAGATACCGATAAAATAAATTTAATTAATTAGTCTTTTAGTAAACAGTTGCATCCTTACTCAGTAACGTAAGTGTGACATATAAAATATTTCAAATGCTCTAGGCAATGTCTATTCATAAACAAAGTTCAGCTGAGGTCGCACAAGTCCAACTTGGTATTTACCAACAATATTATAAACTATATTATGTTTGGGGGTTACAGGGGCTACCTTAATAGTTAAAGATTAAGATGAAATATCATAAAAACAAACAAATAAAAACAATACATAAAATGACTTGGATACATTTTCTTTTATAAATCCGTTTATTTTAAAATGTTAATTTACTGATAATATTGAAATATAAGGTACAATTATCTTTCCTCAAACCAAATACAATGTCTTCGAGCACTTATTAAGTTGATAACAAGCAGCCACTGTGAATTATTAACCACTTCTACTGAGCCAAAACTTTAAGTTAAATGTCACACAAGACATTCATAACTGATTCAATTAGAAAGTTTACATTAAGAGTCTAAAACAGTGTTTCTAAATAAGCCTAAAATCTAAGTATTATTCTCCTTAGAACTGGCTTTCTAATCAACTGATCACTACAACAAAGACAGTTTGTACTGACTTAAAATCAATGCTTTTATTTTTCATACATAAAGAAACTCAGTGTTTCAACTCATATAAGTAGAACTTTGTAGAACCTAAAAGATGTTTTTTCATACACAAAGAAACAGTGTTTCAACTCATATAAGTAGAATTTCATAGAACCTAAAATATGTTTTTTCATACACAAAGAAACAGTGTTTCAACTCATACAAGTAGAACTTTATAGAACCTAACAGATGTTTTTTCATACATAAATAAGCCCAGTGTTTCAACTCATACAAGTAGAACTTTATAGAACCTAACAGATGTTTTTTCATACATAAATAAGCCCAGTGTTTCAACTCATGCAAGTAGAACTTTATAGAACCTAACAGATGTTTTTTCATACATAAATAAGCCCAGTGTATTACCTCGTATATGTAGAACTTTGTGGAATCTACAAGATCCATATCCTCTGGAGCTTGTGGTTCATCAATGGTAGCCAAACCCAGGCAGCGAAGTGTGTCTCTCCCAGTTCCATAATGTCGAGTGGTATCCAAAATTTTCTTCTTAATGCTATTTGTCATAGGTATCTTTTTGTTTCCAATTCTAGCATAAGTGCACCTATCTAACATCCCTTCAGGTGCACCCTAGTAAATGGAAAAGTTGTACAGTTAAACCTAAACAAGTACTTTGAGGTTATTTATTAATTTTACTACTACAAAAATGCATGTAAATACATTAGAAGTTTTTGCTTACACTAAACTTATTTGGCCGTTCTTATAAATGTTCTTATTATCGAGAAAAAGTCTTCGACCAGACTAGAGACCAGCCAAACCTGAAAGTAACCTACTTATTAAATTATGTCCTAATTTTCTTGAAGTATCTTCAAGGGCAAAGAAAGTTCTGATAAGGCATTTAGCTGGTGGTTAAGGGCAGTTAAACGAAGAGAATGTAGAAAATAACATTAAGAAACTTTCACAAAATTATGATATCAAAGAAATGAAGCTAATCTGAAATAAATATTTTCACAAAGTCATTACATGTGTTTTTTAGTATGTTACCATTGAAACACTAAAACTCTTTTTAAGTTCTGTTTTATTATTAAAAATTATAGGACATGCAAATAAACTCTCTCCTCCTAAATCTGCTGTTCTTCATTTATGCATATTTATATGCATTTGATAACTTTGAGATTTTTTACAAATTACATATTAAAAGTAAATAGGACTATAATCAACCCACCTTACAGAAACCATTTTCTAATTAACCTTATAATCCATTTCATAAACACCTTAACTCTCCCTTACAGACCATTAGCTAATCTTAACTCTCTCTTATAGACCATTAATTAATC
>NW_013668860.1:15416-27861 GCF_000517525.1 Limulus polyphemus | reverse complement strand
AGATCATTAACTAATCTTAAATCTACCTTACAGACCATTAACTAATCTTAACTCTCTCTTACAGACCATTAACTAATCTTAAATCTACTTTACAGACCATTAACTAATCTTAAATCTACTTTAGAGAAAATTAACTAATCTTAAATCTACTTTACAGAAAATTAACTAATCTTAAATCGACCTTACAGAAAATTAACTAATCTTAAATCTACCTTACAGACCATAAACTAATCTTAAATCTACTTTACAGACCATTAACTAATCTTAAATCTACTTTACAGAAAATTAACTAATCTTAAATCGACCTTACAGAAAATTAACTAATCTTAAATCTACCTTACAGACCATAAACTAATCTTAAATCTACCTTGCAGACCATAAACTAATCTTAACTCTCCCTTACAGACCATTAACTAATCTTAATTCTATCTTACAGAAAATTAACTAATCTTAATTCTACCTTACAGAAAATTAACTAGTCTTAATTCTACCTTACAGAACATTAATCTTAACTCTCCCTAACAAGACATTTCAACTCACCTTAACTCTCTCTAACAAAACATTTCAACTCACCTTAACTCTCCCTAACAAAACATTTCAACTCCACCTTAACTCTCCCTAACAAGACATTTCAACTCACCTTAACTCTCCCTAACTAGACATTTTATCTCACCTTAACAAACATCTTAGGGCCAGATCCTAAAGGAACAGATTTGACAGGAATACAGTATGAGCTCATAGATTTGCGATCACGGGAAAACTCCAGAGTAAATTCTTTCTTCCACATAGCTTGAACACCATGGTTTACGGCTAAAGCAGCATCTCTCCTGGTTAGGCCAGCCTTTTCAAAGTTGAAGGGGTTCATCTTTTCCGAGAGAACAATAAGGGCTGTTTCTGTTGCTTCACCAACCTTTTCAAACATTTGCTTGTACTATGAGAAGCAGAAGGAAATTATAAAAACAGGGTATATATAGAGGTGAAAAAAAATACATCGCATTAAAATATAGAGGATTATCTTAATTTTTTTTGTTGCTCATTTTAACTTGACAAAACATGTGATCCTATAATGAAGCGTAAATTGATTTAAATGTTTGTAATAAAGTTTATGTAACATCTTACATTCCTCATGGTGAGCAGTAATTCTATTTTTTGCCACAAAAAAGCATGATGAAATTGACATTATAATTCTCACACAGAACCTGCTTTAATCTGCTGTCATTTTTCAAAGTCAAATAAAACACTACAAAGCTGTACATGTTCGAAATAAGAATTCAAAACAATTAATATCAAGAGCCAAACAATCATCCGTATGCTTAATTTTGGCTTTTAAAGTAAAATTATCATTCTAACTGGTTAGATCTAAGTATGATTAGGCAATGAATACGTCTCACGAATCCTCATTCATACGTACTTACGTTAAACGACACAGGCACGTTTTGAAGATAGGAAAAAGTTGCGTACCTCGTTATAATCAATACTGGAATCATTACACATTGAACATATTGTCGCTAATTCATACAAAGTATCATAGTCACTGCATCGAACTTTACTTCCATTTTTGAAGCTGTGAAGAAAGAGATAATTCACATTACCGAGTATGTTAAAACATTAAACAAGTTACAGAAATACTGAAACTTTTACAGTACACAAGTTCTGATTTTAATAACTACAACGTTTACACCCATAGTATCAAGTTGTCGTCAGGTTAGTGACTTGGAACAGCGGTTCTCAAACTTTCTTGTTCACGTACCAACTACAACGTTTACACCCATAGTATCAAGTTGTCGTCAGGTTAGTGACTTGGAACAGCGGTTCTCAAACTTTCTTGTTCACGAATCACCTGAATTATTATTATCTCAGTGGACCACAATGTGATCTATACACTATGCTGTTACTTCCTTTTCCTAATCATGCAGCCTTTCCATAGACCACAGATTAACAACCCTGACCTAGATGATATATAAATAGATAAGTCTAAACAATATTTAAGGGTAAACTTGAAAGATGGTAAGGCTGTTTCCTCAAATTGAATTGACAGTAAAACCTGAAATTTCTGTAGATGCCTCAGTTGCTTAGAACATATCAAAGTTTATAGCATATACCCCCCCCCCCCAAAGTGCTTGAATGTGTCAATCTCATATAGCTATAAGAAACTACTTGAATTGTTTGCAAATTTGATTATATCAAATGATGTTGAAAATATAAGTTCTAAATTAGGTAACAATGAAACAATATAATCAAGTTTGACTACTAACTAATTTTTTGGCAGTAAATCAGACACAAAGAAGTCCAACATAATATTAACAAGCACGTTTTTCCCAAATGACATAAGTTTTATACTTGTACCTCACTTACACAAACAAATCGTTGAATTGCACTGTAATAACTTTTATACGACACATGAAACATCTTTCACTGGACTTAAACGTACTATCAGTGTTTAGAGAAAAGTTGTACTCCAAATAACTATAAAACCAATTCATACGTACATTTCTCCTATTGGCTCGTACGTGGATCCTGTTGCTTCAAATTCATGCAAGGCAACATCATCATCCTCTACGCGATTAATGATGAAAAACTGGCGAAGTGAAACAGAAATTAAATTTAATACTTTAAAGCTTAGAGTCATAAAATGTGGTTATTATTATTATAGTAAACATTAGTTCGTTTTAATCTGTTCAAGCATTTTTTTTAAGTGTTGAAATCTAACAGTGCTCCATATAAACTTTTAATATAATGACTATTTTACTCTTCTAAATAAAGTGCAATGCTGGAAATATTTTGTTTGTTTATTTTGAATTTCGCGCAAACCTACACAAGGGCTGTCTGCACTAGTCGTCCCTCATTTAGCAGTGTAAGACTAGAGGGAAGGCAGCTAGTCATCACCACCCACCGCCAACTCTTGGGCTACTCTTTTACCAATGAATAGTGGGATTGACTGCAACATTATAATGCCACCACAGCTGAAAGGGCGAGTATGTTTGGTGTGACGGGGATTCGAACCCGCGACCTGCGGATTGCGAGTCGAGCACCCTAACCACCTGGCCATGCCGGACCTTGCTGGAAATAAAAGCTCAGTGCTGAAAAGTTACATATTTTATGGTTTCGGTGATATTTTTTTTCATTGTTCAACTGAAGTTTTGCTGTGTTTCTAGGTACTTACTCTTCTTGTTTCTATTAAGGAACAATTACAATGTAAATTTAATACAGTAGGTGTTACGTTGATGTTGATCGATAAAATCAGACTGGTACAATTTTCAGTTCAGTAGTAACCCTAAACTACAAGTAATCACTTTATAACTCATCAGTTAGCTTATGTTGAGAATAATCTTCCATAGCTATTATCCACAATACAGCATGTTAGTTACTACATCATGATTACCCTTTGTGATTAATAAAATTCCCATTTTCCAAATATCTAACACAAAAGAAAAGGAATTTCTGAATTGTATTACGGAGTGTGAAATGAAACCATGACTATATAAGAAAGAGTGCTGGTTTAACTTTTATGGGAGGCTCCTCTATGCATGTTCAATTTCTTTCTTTACTGACCAGTTTTAAATACTGGTCTAATTTCAAACTAGACTTTTTTAATGTGCATGTGGTGGTTAAGTTATCATTTATTAATTTAGAGTATGCCTGTGTTCAAGGTGATTTACAGGGTTTCCAAGCATCAAAATCTAATAGTCCACATATACAATATTAAAGTACAACAAGTCATGCAGCTCCATCTCCATTCCCCCCCCAGTGGCACAGCGGTATGTCTGCGGACTTACAATGCTAGAATCCGGGTTTCGATACCTGTGATGGGCAGAGCACAGATAGCCCATTGTGTAGCTTTGTGCGTAATTACAACAAACAAACCATCCCCATTCCCACACACAAACACTGGAAACAATAAAATAAAAAGGTAAACAAAGTGCAAACAGAAAGGCGACTTATCCTAAAAAGCTTCAATCAAATTAGTAATAATGATTGTGGAATTTGCAAAGAAAGCATATACATATATATATATGCAACATATCAAGCAAACTACGCAGATCAACAACACACCAGACCGTGAGGTACACCCACTGCGAATGAGCCACCCAGCAACAAAAGTTGAGTACGAGTCATTTGTACAGAAAAATTAAAAGGGTACTAAACTTACTGAAATATCGTTTCAATTTTTTTCATACGTTTTTTTACGTGCATTCTCTAACTGATTTTGGTGGGTCATTTTGTGTAATCTCAGCTCTTGTTGCAGAATCCTTAGCACTGAATAGATTAGTATGAAAGTTTTGTAGTAAACAAAAAATCAAAGGGTGACACGATCTTTCATGTGTGGAGCTATACATTTTGAATTATCATACTCATAGGTTTATAAATAATAGTACTATCATAATTGTAAGTGAGAAACACAGCTTTTCAAATGTTGTTGTCATTGACACTTTAACTACAAAGTTGAGCACCCACCACTTCAAGACTAAAATCAAGAAAACTTTTCTATAAATCAATGAAAGTAAACTTCAACATTAAGGAAGCTTGGAGAGAGGAATAGAGGGAGTACCCTCCCAGGGGTGGAGACCTGGTGGGGGACCCCACTGAGCCACTGCCCTGTTTCTATCACCTAACCAGAAAGCAATGGACACAGGCAAACAGGTTGAGGTCAGGCCGTGGAAGAATAGAGGCCAACCTGCATCGCTGGGGTTATCGTGAATCCCCTACATGCCCAGCATGTCAGGAATCCTCACAAGACACAGAACCATCTCGTGTTGCACTGTCCGGTTACTGCGGTGCCGGGAGGATATGGTACAATCCATGAAGCGGGCGAGGCATTCATTGACTGGATCATGACTACGAATTTGGAGGTGTGAGAAACAGTTGCATTTTATGAGGCAGTCACTACTTTAATAAAAGATGCCGGTGAAACATTAAGCTTAATCCTATAAAGTAGAAATATTTATGCTTATGAAATGTAATGATAAACTCTTAAAACTATGTTTTGTTTAAAAATTTCCATGAAGTTCCCATTGAGATATAATAACAGCAATGTTTCATATCACATGCTGCTTTTGTAACTACTTCCTCATTGACAATTATCCTCATGACCACAGCTACACTTTATTGCCCAAAACCACTATTAAGAAGCTGGACATACCCAAAACCCCTATTAAGAAGCTGGACATGCCCAAAACTACTATTAAGAAGCTGGACAATGAGGTTTACGTCTTGCAAAACTTTACACAGATCCTCCACTGTACACCAATGTTGGCTTCCAAGACCTTGTCTAAGTAGACCAAAGTCCATTGGAGGTGCATCAGGAGACCTGACAGGTATGTGGTTGAATGTGATTGCCGTTTCTTTAGCCACCTGTCTATGTTCTGTTTCATGAATTGAATTTTGGTTAAAGAGTTGTCTTTCATAGCCACAGCCTTCATTTTGTAGGTGAAGTATTGTCCAGAATGGTTTGGAGTGTGAATTTTGGAGTCAATTTTTGTCTTTTGTAGTCACAACTTTCATTCTGTGGGTAAAATGTTGCTCCAGAATGGTTTGGAGCATGATTCTTGGGGTCCATTTTTGTCTTTTGGCATTACAGTCTTCATTCTGTGGTTAAAGTGTTGCTCCAGAGTGGTTTGGAGCGTGATTCTTGGGGTCCATTTTTGTCTTTTGTAATCACAGTCTTCATTCTGTGGGTAAAGTGTAGCTCCAGAGTAGTTTGTTAATTGTATTTTACTTCTTGTACCAGTAACTGCTGCCACAGAAAGAAGTAAGTTGAAAGGATAATAATTTACTGGACAATTCTACACTTGTTTATGTTATGGATAACACACCTGATAAATAACATTAAGTGTTGATTTCATCAGTGGTGAGAGTATGCTCCTGCAGCCAAAAGGGAGCCTGAAAGGCTTGACAAACTTAAGAATTGCCAATAAGACGGGAGTAAATGTCAGGGACTGAATTACTTTTCATGTGAGGGGTATCAGCGGGTGTCATAAACAATAATACTTCAAACTATGACATAAAAACAATGTTAAAAAGCATAAATTAAAACAATGTTATTAATATAAAGGACCTGACACATTTTGGCAACCCTTGTCTGAGAAGAAGGCAAAACAGCCAAAATGTGTCAGATCCTTTACACCGATAATAGTGTTGTAATTCATGCTTTTTAACAGGGTTTTTGTGCCTTAGTTGGACAGATTTGAGCATTACATATATATATATATATAATATTCTTCTTTGAAAGTTTCTATCTGCCTTAGAAAATCACGTTTTTTGTATGTATATAAGATCAGCTATTGTACTACACAAGTGTACTATACTTACCCTAGAAACCGACATCTGGTTAGTAGTCAGAGTTCCAGTTTTATCTGAACAGATAACAGAGGTACAACCTAACGTTTCCACCGAAGGTAATGATCTCACTATAGCGTTCTTTTTAGCCATTCTTCGCGTTCCTGAAAGGTAAAAAAATCTTGGTATGTACTACTTGTACAAGAACTTTGAGGCTCATAACATACATTCATTTTACAAATATTGTACGTGTAAACTCATCACTTTATCAAAGAAACTCCAACTTTTAACACTTTCAAGCAGAAGCTGTGAAACAACACCATTTGAATGATAGGTCCATATATTTATATACAGTTTACTCCACATCTAAAATATTCAAACAAAAACGTTTACGATAAAAGTTGAGCCACTTTATCAAAGAACACATTTACAATAAAAGTAAAATAACAACGCTTTATATTTTATTTTAAGCTTGTTTTCTGGTTCTTTACGAATACAAATTTAAAGAACTTGCACTACTGAAATAGTTTACTTGAATTTCCACAAAGAAAAACCTTTACTTGGTGTTTAGAAACATTCAGCTGACAAACGTAGTTACTATTAGGTCTCAGAATTAAGCCTTTCTATATTTAAGATGCATTAAGCCACTATAATCAGCTCATCAAGCATCCCTCAAAGTTACAGCACTAATATTTTAAATTTCAAGAGTTTTCTAAAGATTAGAGACATTGCAATGAAACTCACCTAACGCTAAACACGTTGTAATAACAGCAGGCAGACCTTCTGGAATGGCAGCTACAGCTAATGCAACAGCAATCTTGAAATAGTAAATGGCCCCCTAAATTGAAAATAAAATCAATATGGGATTAACTAAAAACAATACAAGATTATATAAGACCAATATGGGATTAACTCAAAAAAATACAGGATTATCTAAAAACAATACAAGATTATATAAGACCAATATGGGATTAACTAAAAAAAATACAGGATTATCTAAGATCAATAGGAGATTATCTAAGACCAATAGGAGATTAACTAAAAAATACAGGATTATCTAAGATCAATATGGGATTATCTAAAAACAATACAGAATTATCTAAGACCAAAAACAGGTTATCTAACAATAATACAGAATTATCTAAAACCAAAAAAAAAGGATCATCTGAAATAATCATTTTCATTTTTTTGTGTTTAAAATGTAAAAAAGTTAACTTCAAACAGTGATGGTTAAGTACATTTATTCAGATAAAACCCATAAATAATAATAATAAAACAAGATTAAATTAGTGTTAATTTTGATTAAAGTACAAAGTAATTGTATATGAAAATCAAAAAAATACAACTAGTGTCAGTAAAAGTAATTAACATTTAAAGTTTTCTACTTTTGTAGAGTTCAAACGTGCTAAATCAATCATGAGTCATTATTTTTTCCACCAGTAAGATTTACATTTCAAGAAATGGTATTAAACAAGTACTTACCTTGATCCATGATCCACCATGGGCTGGATCATTAAAATGGCCAATATTAATAGCCCAGACAGCCACACAGATCACTGAGATCACCTTGGATAACTGCTCACCAAACTCATCAAGCTTTTGTTGCAAGGGTGTCTTGACCTCTTCAGTCTCAGACATTTCTATTCGAATCTTACCTAAATGGAAAAGGAAAAATTTAAATTACAACTGTAATTTTTTTAATAACAAATAAAAACTGATTAGAAAAAAATATATTAACATAACTAAAATAAATGACATTTGATAAAGAATAATCAAATGCATGGTCAATGTTCAGGCACTTCAAATTCTGGATCTTTTTTTCTTAACAAACAGAAAAATTGGTTCTATATACAATACCCACCAAAATCTCCAATGATCAATACGCATTTGTCACCAACTATACTAAAATGACTACTGAAAGTGTTCTGTTTCAAGAGTAAGGAAAATCAAAATTAACTAACAAAAATTTTTAATTCTTGCTTTTGAAGATCATATCTCATGCTGTGTTGTAGTCTGCAGAGTGCATAATTCTTCTCATGCTCAAAATTTGCTGATGTCATGACAGTGCAAATTGCAATGTTAAGCTTCCCTTAGGTGATGTAATCTTAGTGTCTACTGACTGACTGACAGACAGCACACTATGGGGAAAGTGGTGCCAGTGGTTAAAACAGGTGACCCCTCCAGGCAGCCTTTGGCCCCCTTTCAGGGAAATTAGATTACTAATTTTTTCTTTAATTTTTTCAGTTACTTACTTTTTTTTTGTAAGTGAAGTTGGATGCTTTTTTTTTAATCAAAAGAATGTATTTACTTTGATATTTTTATTATAATTCTGAAGAATTTAACACAGTATTATCTCTTATTGGTTAGGATAAAAGAACTCAGATTTTTTTCCCCTCTCAACATTCAAAATGAAACAGGGAAATTATTACACCAATCAACTACAGGGGCACTCAGTAGAGTGCATACCTCAGCCATGCAGCAGAGATCATATTTGGCCCTAAAAAAATATGAAAATGTGTCCGTCGTTATCGATGGACAGACCATTTTGGTAAGACAAATGAGGAATAATATTCTACATATGTCTACGAAATTTCATGAAAATCTGACTATTTTGGATTGAATTATAGAGTAAAAATAGTGTGAAAACTCAGTCCCCTTCACCTTAGCCATCCAAACGAACCACTTTTAAGTTGATTCATATCCAAACGTATACTAACTTTCTTCCAAATCCATTCAGCTGTTTTCAAGAAATCTTGCTGACAAACACACACACACACAGAGGAGTGAAAACATAACCTCCATCACCTTTGATGGCAAAAGTAATAATATAGTTTAAGTTGAGTGCTAAACAAATATTGAGTATATAAATGAAGTATTTTTCAGCCAACCTCATTACCAATCATTTTCATAATGACTATTCTGTTAAATAGTAGAGGATTGTGTTGCTGTTGTTTTTAGCACAAAGCTGCACAACTGGATATTTGTGCTCTGTCCACTGCAAGGAATAAAAACCAGTACTGTAAGTCCATAAACTTACCACTGACCCATGGGAGGGGACAAGAAGATTCCACAGTCACAGCTAGACAGACAGATATAAATAAAGATTGAACTTGGGGAGGAATTAGTTGCTGAAATATTATTGGCCCTTTTAAATAGTGACTTTAATCAGTTTGACATTAGTAATCATAATGGAGACTAATTACTATAAATAAGTTATTTTTCAAAATTGATTTGTACGTTGCATATTATAAGTTTAAATATTTATCTCTGCTGTCTGGTCACTAGTCACTGTAATCAGTGTTGTGGTTATGGTCTGGACTCTGGAATATAGCTAACCGGTACATTTGTAAGTTTTCATTTTTTGAAAGAAAGGGACTAAGTACTAAAATTGTATTTTTATTACTTTTCATTTAATTCATATATCGTTCATATCACACGATGTAAATTATCAGAGCAATTACTAGTAATTGTACACTTAAAAGAATTACTCCATAAACCAGTGATTTTGATTTAAAACTCAAGATGGAATGGAAACTAAAATTAACGTCAAATACTCAAAACTAAAATGGAAACTATTATTAAATAAGCAAAACGAAATTCAAATTAAACCTTAAAATATGTAAACACCAAAAATAAAACTACTATTAACAAGCAAAACGTAATAAAAACTAAAACTGAAATATCACTGTAAATAAATACATGAGCTGCAGGGCAAAATGATACTAAACAGAAAGATGATAGCCTAAAGTTGTAACTATTATCTACAAAGAATAATGTAGTAGTACCCAGGTCAGTGCTGGAATACGACTCCATCCTGGAAATATGTAGATTAGAAAACATCAATAATCATGACCGAGGAGACCTTATAAAGGGGTTTGCTAATGGGATGTATTACTGATACTATCTAGTGAACATATTCAACCCTAGAAATATTACAGAATACTACAAATATTACAATACTTTTTTTTTAATTGTTATTATTTTTGTGCTTAATTTTAATTTTATTAATGATTTTTAATTAATTTTGTGTATCATACATCAACTTGGAATCTGAAACTTGGAAGGCAATGGACCTAAACTGAGCAGGCAAGGCCTTCTAAGCCACCACCCCCCCTGTGTTATTTGCCCCCACTTTGAACCCCATAGTAGAACCCAGGTATTTTATGCTAGAATAACTAAAACACATAGAAAAATTAATAAAGCAACAGTGATATCAGTTTATTTATTTTTATCAGATGTAGGACTGTAAACAAAACAAACATATAACAGTTTCTTTACCGCTACGTGAGTACTAGCTGTAAACAAACAAATACAATGAATACTTGTAGTATACACTTCTACAGAGAATAAACTTACCGATAGCAGTATCCAAACCAGTTCCAATTACGATTCCTCGAGCCTTCCCTGATGCAATATTAGTACCCTAGAAAGAGTTCAATCATTAAAGGACACACACACTTCTGTTTGGACCTCAACAGTAATTCTTGAAGATCTAACTGATCTTTTCCTCGAAATCTTTTTAAAACACAAATAAATTCGGTAACTAAAAAATTAACTTTTTTTTATTTTTCATCCTAATCAAGGTAATTTTATATAAAAGTTCACAATTAAAAATTTAGCCCAACATTTACAAAATAATCACAAGTTTTAAAGCATTGTCTAAATAAATATCGTAATTCTGTCAAGTGTTGCACTTCATCAAATAATAATTAACTAAACGAATAATTTTATTTGAACAATTACCTATGCTATGTTCAATTGGTAATTTTGTTAAAAATTAAATCCCAATATTTATTTTACTTTACAATATTTTAGATGAAATTGCAAGAAACCTGAAGTCGCTAAAGTAATTTTAATTTCTAAAAAAAATAGAAGAAATTATTTAATCCTAACAGCAACAAGTTATATACATAAAAATGTCCGTTTAAAATTGTGTACTAGAATTACATTGCTAATCCTAGGAGAACGTTTGTAGAGTTGTTGTTTTTTTTATTAGCAAAATACCTCACGTGCTAATGTCGAGTCATAAACTACGTTTAGTAAAAAATCATTAATTCTACTCTGGAAAGATCAATATACCTTAGGTATTAGAAAACACACTTTCCTCATCGTACCTTGGAAAGGCTATGCTAACAACAGGGAGGGGTTGCAATTAAAAGATGCCATGTTACTATGAAAAACTGGTCTAACCCCGAGCAATTGGCCAACAAGATAGATAGAGACTGTAACATGCCACCCTTTCCCCAAACAAATTTAGTTTTATGCTTACGGAGAAGATAATATTTTTTTTGTCTTGATTAACAGCCCTTGGATCTGGAATAGAGTCAGTATGCTTGATCACAGACACAGATTCACCTGCGAAAAGAAAGTACAAATAAAAACATAACGATACACAGAATTACCAAAGATTATTAATAATGATATATAAATGAAAATTAAAAAATAATTTATTCTAATTATCAGTAAAAAATTAAAGAAATGTTTTATTAACAATAAAAATATTATAATATATATTATATTTTCATATTTGCACTTAATTCACATATACGTAAAAATACACGTAACACACGGTTTTAAAACTTAAGTAATCGAGTGAAATTTCTACTTGGAGATCTTGCTTTATGAGGAAAAACGTGATATTTTTATAAAACTTTTATTATAACGAACAAAAAATTTTCAAAGCTTTCAGAAAAAAATATGGTAGTCTCTGGATTTATTTCCCTCTTTCACGAAGCCTGCTAGTGTACCACTAAAAGACCACTTTAAAACGGTGTATTTGTTTGAAGTTACTACTCCAGTAGCCAGGGTAAATGGTAAAATAAATGTTCTAAATCACAATTTATATATTTTTCACATGATTTGTTTTTTTCCAGAAAACTGATAATTTTGTAAAACGTGCCTGAAACTTAAATGTATATTTACGTCTAATGTTATAAACAAACATTTTGTACAGCTAAGCAGTATTTCCATAGAATTATGTTTGTTTGTTTTGAATTTCACACAAAGCTACACGAGGGCTATCTGCTCTAGCTGTCCCTAATTTAGCAGTGTAAGACTAGAGGGAAGGCAGCTGGTCATCACCACCCACCGGCAACTCTTGGCCTACTCTTTTACCAACGAATAGTGGGATTAACCATCACATTATAACGCCCCCACAGCTGAAAGGGTG
>NW_013668860.1:9054-14564 GCF_000517525.1 Limulus polyphemus | reverse complement strand
GCAACTCTTGGCCTACTCTTTTACCAACGACTAGTTAGAATAACCTGCCCATTATAACGCCCCCACAGCTGAAAGGGTGAACATGTTTCGTGTCACGGGGATTTGAACCCGCGACCGTCAGATTGCGAGTCGAGCACCCTAACCACCTGGCCATGCCGGCCCCACAGATACTTTATATTAAGATTGTTAACATAGAAATAAATTATTCACAGCTACAACACAAGACTATCTTTTAAATAAAATATTTAGATTTTCTTGCACTTTGTGGCAAGTAGTCAAAGCTTAAACTATCACTTCTCAATTTAAATTGTTTATGTTTGAGTCAGTCCAGATACTCCGTGAACATTCTCGAGCAGAAATTACGCTCTTTAATGTTTATAGACATACACATAAAAGTTATGAAAATTATTTCTTTTGGTTTGTTAAACTGTTTACACAACTTTCATTAAATTTTAACCCTTAAAATTCCTATTACTTATTAATATATGGCTTTTTTTTTATCTCTAATTGGTACTACCAGTTATTTCATTATTTTCTCACCTGTAAGAATGGACTGGTCCACTCGTAATGTCGTAGAGAAAATCTTAATGAGTCTAATGTCAGCTGGTACCTTATCACCGACTGTGAATGTTTAAACATTGTTAACACAAACTGAAATGTTGTAACATTTTGTGATGTTGGTTTAATAACAAAAAAACACATGGTTCCTATAACCTTAAGCATTTTTACAATTTAAATTAACAGACAAGATTCAATAAATAAACCACATGGTTCCTATAACCTTAAGCATTTTTACAATTTACATTAACAGACAAGATTCAATAAATCAATATCCAATTAATAGTACTCAAAACAGAAATTAAAAACACCTAAAGAAGAAAAATCTGTGTATACAGCTTGACATTTAAGACCAAACTTCTATTAGCTTTGTTCTTTCATATTAACTGTAAGTACAATTTGCTACAAAGTTTCTACAGCTTTCCCACTTCTTAACTCTACATGTACAGTGTGGGTCAAAGTGCGTATGTCACAACCTTTTAGAGAGTGCCATTGAACTACAACACACACTTCATGTCAGAATAATCAAGTATTCATTTACTGTACATTGCTGTTTTGAGAAGAGTAAACATCAGATACAATATAAATGAAAAAAACTGTAGTTATGCATTTCAGTGGTTTTGAAAACACAGTACGCAGACTGTACAATGGAAAAAATAGTTTTATTCTTCATACGAGCATCACGTTGCACTCTGACATGTCTGAGTCAGACTGCTGTCATTAACTTACAAGTCTAACTTGAGCAGAAGTACTTATGTAACACATCTGATATTATTTGTGTTCAATAGACACTTAAATTTTACCGAAAGCCTGCCACACTTGGCCACCCCGATGCATATGTGTCGTGTATTTGAATTACAAAAGTTGATGGATATCACCGAACGACATTAATCAGAATGACATAGATGGAGCCATCATCTTCTAAGCTGATAAAACATTATAAATATTAGAATTTACAAACAATCAAGTGTATCATAAGCTTCTATAATTCAACTTTTCTTCATTTAATGATAAACTTTGCCACCAGGTTCTCAGATTACTAATATACGTTAAACTTCAGAACTCTCCAGACCCGTCGTTTGTGAGACTCACCAGAAATCTCCACAACATCACCAGGGACAATGTCTCTCGCTCTTATCTTCTGAACACCTTGTTTGTTTGATCGAACCACCTTGCCCATCTCGGGTTCATATTCTTTAAGAGCTTCGATGGCGCTTTCAGCATTTCTTTCCTAAGGGGTTAAAACAGATTGATAACTTTTCTTAAGCCTACTTCTGTACAAGCATCCATGCATGGTCATCACTTTGAATATTTGCAGTGCTAGACAAATCTAGTGATCGTGCAAAGTTCACTTAATCATGAAGAAAGATTTGTTGTACTAATTGTGGTTTTGATCTCCTTTATCGAGGAGGAGACACGCTAGGGCCCACGAAAAACAAAAAAAACTTTGCACGTTTTAGCAGCCAACACAGTCTTTATGTTACTTTCACTAGCAAGATAAAAGATATTTTAATACATGAAAAAATAAAACATTTCAGAACATCAAAAATCTTAATAGGAAACACCGTGTCTAGTAGTTATGTTGTCCAGTGGAAAATGATCTTAAGAAGAAATACATGTTAAACAATAACTGTATGATACTCACTAAAGCAAAATTGTATAGTTCTGTCAATGAAGTACTCAGACGAGGCATGTTCATATAGTTTATTAGAAATGTTTTGTCTTAATTCAAGATGAGGCAGAAACGCTACTTAGAAGTATAGATCCACAACCTGTTCTAATGACAAATCTTGTATTTTAAAGTTACCCCCCTTCCCATGCCATTCACAACGCTGATGAGTTACCATTCATGAACAGAAATAACGTTTAACCATTTATCAATAACTATGGTAATTATAAAAAATGTGTTTTTTTTTCACTGCTTTATTTTCACTGTAAAACGTATTTCTAGAAAACATAATACAAAATACTGCTCGTTATTCGTTCAGTAACAAACACATATACTGAATGTATTTTCAGGTAAACCAAAAATAAAAGTTCCCCCTTCCAATACTCAATAATAACCACGCAGGGGTGTGTGTGTGTGTGTAAAACATATATGTATGAGATCAGTTTTTTTTTTTACAGTGTAAGTCAACAGACTAAAAGAATATCTGTTACGTGTGCTTAAAACGCAAACACAAATTTACAGTTTTAATTTAAAATATCTAGTTTAACTAGGATGTTAAGTTTGCATCATAATACGAGCAAGGTGGGGGTCATATGCCCCCTCTTGCCCCATGGTAATAACTACTAATTACCGCTCTGCCATTAAATTGCAACTCGGAGTTGGAGAAAGTTGAACACAACACGATATTTAACGTTTATCCGGAGTGCATGAAGTACGGTTCAGAAGAGAAACGATCTCGATGACGCTCGTTATAAACCTACAAACTGTGGTGTGTGTGTGAAAATATATGAACTACCGTATGGACTTTACAAAACAGAATACTGTTTGTCAATGAAGGAATAACTTCTAAAAAAAAAAAAACAAAACAAACAACAACTCCGGTATCGACTAATGCAATCATTACGTACTTAACACTCAAATAACGACTTGTTTTTAGACTGTTCACTTACGGTAGGGTCCACATATTGTATCATGTTATCCTCAGAGCACTCAGTGTAAAGAACGAAAAAAAAAAAAAATGTGTGAGATCACCCACTTTTTACTCAGCAGTATTAGTGGGGTTAACTACACTAAAGATGTCATACATTTTCAGATTTCGTTTTGTAATTCGTATGTCATTAGGAACCCTGTGACGAACCAACCAACCAATGGACCCCAAAGGGATTTCGTGTTTAATTAGTTTAGAAAAAAATGTGTTTAAAAACTGGTATGGGCACTAATGGTATTTCTAGGGTTAAAAACATCAAGGAACTGAATGGCAGCGTAAGAATTCCTTTTTCTGACAATCTCAATCAGACTATATGTATCAAATCCTGTATTTAGTCTCAGAGATCTGAAACTGAAGTAAACACTGTTTAACAACATGACAAACAAGTCTTACGTTCTTCTATTGATAGGGGGTAACAAAGACGTATTGTAAAGAGAAAATTAACTTTAGTGTTACCGAAATAAAAAAAAACCAAACGATTAGTCGGCGACAAACAAAAACGCACCAAATAAATGTTGAGATGTTTAATATAAATTAAATGCTCGAATAATATATGTTGCTCGCGGTTAAACAAGGAAACCAGAGGTGTGAATAAAAACCTCTTCAACTGCTATTATTCTAATCATTTTACACCAAAGACTATGAAAATGTCAACATAATACCCGAAACGCACAAACAAAACGTTAAACTTTACTAAACCTACTTCCCCCTGTTTATGACAGAAAGTTGAAAGATTGTGACTTACAGTGTGGTTGAAACAAGTGCTCATGGGAATTATTACGTCAGACTAACACAAAATGTTAGGCTGATAACACGCCTTGTTATGTCAACATACACCTACTGGTGAAGTCATTCTTTAAAAGTATAAAGTTGGGTATGAAAGGAGCCAGGGAAAACTATTCATTGTCTTTGTATCCTGTACCGGGTCCTCAGAGAATAATGATAAACATCAAAGGATAAATTCCTTTACTAACTCTCGGTTATTAAGATAAATTCTATCATTAGAATTTCTGTGCCCTTTGTCTTCACACACACACATATATATATATATATAGCCATCAAAACTTTTCTATTGATCTGCTTTCTTCGTGTAATTTTTAAGAATGTTTTCGCCTTTGTCAAAACTTTAATCGCATATGGCAGTTTAAATTTTACAGAAGCTCGCGGTGGTTCGAAGCGATTTCTATTGTGTGTAAAGCTAATTTACACCATCGTCAGCTTGGCCTCAAATAAAACGTCAAACAATTGTCCTGAACGGTTTTTCTTCTATCATTTTAGACAATGCGTTTTCTAACCATTTCTATCTTGTCCAAACAAGAAATCACACAGAAACAATACTTTCTGAAAACAAGTTCGACTTGCTTCTAACACTCGTACGTGTACAGTTATTTCCAATCCAGCTTATTATCAAAACGAAACTTCTGGTTAGCTCAGTGGAAAGAGCTTTGTTACTCTGGGTATTTCCTACTTATAAATTCACTACAAAATAGAAAATTCTATTGGTCTACCTTCTTGTTTCGTATATTCGTGCTAAGCTACTAAGTTAGCTGTCCCTAATTTTGAAGTAGAAGAGAAGTAGCTAATCGTATCCTCAGGTAATCTAATAGAACAGTGGGCTTTGACCGTCACTCTTATAACGCACCTACGGCCCGAAATTGCGGAACGCGATTGTGGTGCAAACAGGACGCGAACCACGAATTCTTAAATTCATGTACATCACTTTATCGCACCAGGCCCGGCCTACGTCGAGGAAAGCAACGGAAGTATGCGACCAAAATCAAGAAATAATAATAACTTGTCGTCAATCATTCTGAACTCATTAACCCTAAAATCAGCAAAGGAATCCATATTCCAGTAGTTTTTAAAACACATTTTTGAATTATTTATGCACCTAATTGCTTGTGATTCCCTAACTTTGTTTGTGGACTGGGCGTGGTGCTGATCTATATATATTTGAAGATCCATGTTTCGCGTCCTGTTGCTTCAAAAGTGTACTCTGTGCTATGGAACCGTGGTTATATTTGAAGAATGATGGTCAAATCCTACTATTCAATTAGCCCAAGAGTTGGCGGTGGGTGCTGTTGGCTAGCTGCCTTCTTTCTAATCTACCAGTTGAAAATCACGGTCGGCTTGCGCAGATAACCCCTGTGTAGCTTTGCGCGAATATTCAAAACGATTGTTTGTTTGTTTTTGAATTTCGCACAAAGCTACACGAGGGCTATCTGCGCTAGCCGTCTCTAAGTTAGCAGTGTAAGACTAGATGGAAGGCATCTAGTCATCACCACCAACTCTTGG
>NW_013668860.1:0-8168 GCF_000517525.1 Limulus polyphemus | reverse complement strand
CCTCTGATTGCGAGTCGAGCGCCCTAACCACCTGGCCATGCCGGGCCTATTCGAAACGAAGAAACACATTATTTTGGTCACAAATATGAGTCACCCAAAAATTGTGAATAAAAGTACCATCAATATTGCAATTAATTCCATTAATTACTTAAGAATACGAGGTATTTCACCAAATTCTTTGAACGGTCCTCTAAACCGAGTGGTGTTAAAAAAATAAATATGAAACTACAAAATATGATGATAGATGTGGGTTCCATAAGAACGCAAATAAGTCAGGAAATATAAGGATTAACACTATGAAAAAAACTAGTGCCTTTCATAAATACGAAAGTATTATTATTTGGCGTCACATTGCATATAAAACGTTTGTATTTTATTGATTTCTTTTTGACAAAATAGGAGATTTTTACTGCGTTTTTATTTTTGGTTCAAGATCAAAAAACAATTCAAAATTCGAATTAATGTTTATGGTTTGTTTATTTGTTTTGGAATTTCGCGCAAAGCTACACGAGGGCTATCTGCGCTAGCCGTCCCTAATTTAGCAGTGTAAGACTAGAGGGAAGGCAGCTAGTCATCACCACCCACCGCCAACTCTTGGGCTACTCTTTTACCAACGAATAGTGGGATTGAACGTCACATTATAACGCCCCCACGGCTAAAAGGGCATGTTTGGTGGGACGGGGGTGCGAACCCGCGACCCGCAGATTGCGAGGCGAGCGTCCTACCCACCTGGCCATGCCGGGCCAATGTTTATGGTATAAACATTATTCAATATTCAACCACATTTACTTGTCACATTATTTCTATCAAGGAGAACAACTAGTTTAGAGATATGGTGACTTTTTTTTTCGTTATTATTACTAAAACTGATTAATGCCTGTTTTTTTTTCTTTTGGCAACAGCACTGTCTTTTAAATATCTATGTCTTCATATTAGGAGGCGAAATATTAAGGGGGCTTGCTTTGTTTGTTTGTAATTAGGCACAAAGCTACACAATGGGCTGTCTGTGCTCTGCCAACCACGGGTATCGAAACCCGTATTCTAGCGTTGTAAGTCCGCAGATATACCACTGTGCCACTGGGAAGCTAAGGGGGGCTTGCCTTTATTATGGTTTATTTCAAATAAACTCTTATAAACAGTCAATGTATCATTTAGAAAGAAACATTTCTTTAGTTATAATTACGTATCTAACAGCGAAGAAAATAGAACATTGGACATGAAGATTGAAAAGCTGCCAACGGTAATTTTTTTTTTTTTTTTTACACAGATACGATCGAAGACCTTATTTATACCTTTGGATATTAATATTTTCTGGTTCTATACTCATCTATGGTTTTACTACTTCCAAATATGTTTGTATTAATCACGTGTCTTTCATAAAATGAGTTATACAAAGACGAAGCTTCATACTAAAATCAACAAATCAACACGAGAAAATTCTGAACACCACATTGAACATATTCAAAGTAAATAACAAATGTACAACAAAGAATAAACAAAATGTAAAGTTGTTCTCAAAGAACCCTCTTGAAGGCAAAGATTGTATCATTACATATTTAATGACCGGCTTCCATCAATGTCACAGTGTAATGTAACAAAAGACGAGCAGCAACAAAGCAATCTCATTAGAACATAATTATATTTCTTCTAAGATAATACAACATAGATTAATGTAACGTAAACTGACTCAGTAGCATGTTTGTTAGGTCTACATGACACATATGTATGTTCTTCAACAGCCTGCTGTGCACAAGTGTTTGCTAGAATAAGGCGAAAAAAATAATGCATGCAAAATAGACAACAGCGACACAGTTAGTGCAAGTCGTCAATTATCGACAACATAAACAGCTGCTACTTTAACACAAACTATTTAAAAATAGCAATAGCATATGTAGCAAGATTATATGAAATAGTGCTATATGCAATGGTAATAAATACTGAATATACACTCACGATTTCAGCTAAGTATAAAAAAACAGTAGAAAGAATCAACACTGTCATCTGAATAGAGAAATCTACTACAGCAATCGCCCACTGTTAAACACTTGCTGAAATATAGTTGCGGAAACCCACGTAGAGACAGCAAACTCGAGTAACGATGAACAATAGCGACTCGAGTAACGATATGCAATAGAAAAATCGGGAACCTTTCACATGGTAGTTTCCAATGAATGCACTAGAAAATGAACGGGTTGTAGTTTCCAACTAACGCGCATGCTAGGAAAAACATCAAATTTTTTTTTAAGTCAGAAAGTAAAGGACTTAGAAAATTTTGCAGCATGACAAAATTAAGGATGTTGAATTAAGTTCAAAACTATTCTGTCAGTTTTTTTGGCAAAATTCTTGTGTGATCCCACACTACAGTAGATGTCACTTGCAATAACTTTATTGTAATAGGGATTTGTAGCTCGATAAAATCGTCAGCAGTAGTGGAAAGGTAAAACAATAATCTCAGATCCAATATATATAAAAAATGCTGCATACAAATTCTCATCTCATAGTATGTACCATACACTTACACTAAAACATTTGTATTTCTGATTTGTCCCGTGTGAGACTAAAGATTATGAGGTTCTGAGGGTTATTGGTCTACTCGAGTCAAATGGGCGAATTCTAACTGGGCTGTACTTTGACAAAAACAAAACAGAACTTAAGGCTGGTGGTCAGACGTGAAGACAAAGCCAAAGTCCAGGCAGGTTGGGGGTGTTGGTGATGAACTTAAGTTGAAAACTGATTGCTGACAAAACATAAAAACAAACGGGCCTTTTCAGGGTCAGGCATGGATCAATAAATCCAAATGCCACGCTGGAATCTTCAGCTCCAATGCCTAATAATTTAATCTTTGTTGGTTACCAGGCCATTTTCTTTTTATGGTGTCCATGGATAATATTCCTGGTCTAACCCGGTGACTAAAAGTGTTAGTAAACGAATCATCACACGAATTTAAACATTCTAATATATGATCAAACTTCTGGGAAGCCGGAAGCACTGTTAATCTTGATCTTTTTTTTTTTACAAAACGTATTCATCATATGCAAGCTGGCTCCACCATCTGGCCTCTCTCTATGTGTGTGTTCTGGTTCGTATTATTAATTTTTTCTTGTGCTCTGGGATTTCAACTGGTGTAAACAATTTAACCAAGAACCAGTGAGGGATAGTGGCAACATTACCAAATAAACCTTTTTCCACGTACATGAAGGACCCCGTTTCATTACAGTCTTTCATTTTGCTAAGAATAATTCACCTCATTAGAAACAACCCCGAGTATAGCACCAAAATGTATAGTGTGGCAAAAAGAAAGGGTATATTTCTTAGAACAACTGGCGTATGAAAAAAAAAAAAACCCTCTGCTGTATTTATCATATTAGATATCACAAAACGTGTTGACTTCTAATCTGTAAAAACAAACATGGCGCTAACTAGGACTAATTATGCAGGCTATTTTCAACTCCTTCTATGTTACAGCTCGGTTAGTTAATGTAACATTACTTGTTGTACAAACCAGAACGTAGAGAGAAAACTTGATGCTCGAAAACGTTGTTTCTTTATTATTGTGGACATTGGACACTACCAGATATAAATGTATAACTTCACTACTGTAGCAAATGGTGGCCCCGAGCGGCCCATTCACTCGGCATCCAGGCCCACCTAGTGAGAGTCTGGATAACGATTCTCGCGTTTCTATCAGTACTCTATAACTTGTTTCCAATGGTTTTAATAACCTCCGACTGTCCCTCGCAATTCAGGGCCCATCTGGCTACGCTACTGATTGTAGGTAGTAACGTTTTTATATGGGATTCATTTGAATACACGAATATAACACGTATAACATTTTTTGTTTATGTAATCAACACACACTTTCCTTTCAAGAACCATTTGGTTCTTCTGGGAGGAAATTTATTCAAATCTATTCCAGTTAAAGCTTAGCTGAGAATGATATTTCTACACAGTGAATACAATATACAGGATATGGAAATGAAGGAAAATTCTACTTAAACTCCGAATACTGATGCAACAATTCTTATTCCGTGAATGTTAAACATTAAACCGTCGAAGTTCTTAAAGTCAGGCAAAATATGACGTACACGTCATCAAATGTGGTTTACAGTTTGTCACGTTTGTTTTGAATTTCCCGCTAAGCTACACGAGGACTATCTGCGCTAGCCGTCCCTAATTTAGTAGTGTAAGACTAGAGGGAAGGTAGCTACTCATCACCACCCACCGCCAACTCTTGGGCTACTCTTTTTACCAACGAATAGTGGGATTGACCGTCACATTATAACGCCCCCACGGCTGAAAGGGCGAGCGTGTTTGGTGTGACGGGGATTCGAACCCGCGACCCGCAGATTGCGAGTCGAGTGTCCTAACCACCTGGCCATGCCGGGCCTATGTGGGTTTACAAAGGCGGTTCCCAAACTTTCTCACCAACTGTTTTGTGTTATGACATTCTACATCATCAAATGCTGTTTAGAACGGTGGTTCCCATCCTTTGTGACTAAATCTTTGTAAAACGCTCCCGAAGCGTTAGAAGTATGTAGACCTATAATGTTGTCTCCTAATTTAGTTGCTGAAGTTAAAGTTATGAGCTAAGAAAGAAACGCCCTTTTTTTCACGCATTCCCGAAACTTGTACAAGTTATAGATTTCACGAAAATCGAGTCTTCCGTAAACCTTGCAAAAAAAACAACATGTCCGCAGACCGGTTTCAGCATGATTCCAATGAATCCTGGGCGGGATTAAACTGAAGAGAAGGACGCAGTTGCTTATGAACCCACGTTGTCCAGAGATCTACAGCTATTTTTTAGGATTTGTTTGTTTCCTTGGAATTAAGCCATCTTCGCTCTGCCCACCACGGATTAAATAGGACTACTCAGATATTTTTAAGCATAAAATTGTAGTATTTTAAAAGCATTTTATTTGGTCAAAACTGTTTTGATGGGGAAGATTTCAAAGCAAAAAAAAGTGTGGGCTTGTGAAAAAAAAATGGGAAGGGGCAACAAAAACGAAGTCGTTTCTGGACCCTCTGTGGTCTTAATCTGTCCATGATTGGATAATTTTCGTTAAGCGATCGTGAAGCCAATGTATAAGCGCAAGTACAGCTAGGCTTAAACTGTCTCGACTCGCAATCTGAGGGTCGCGGGTTCGAATCCCCGTCCCACTAAACATGCTCATTTGTTCAACTAAATCAGATCAGGGAATTTGGGGGCATATCATCTGCTGATGGCGCCCCCATAACTCGCAAATAATAAAAAAAAAGGCTTAAACTGCCTCTACAGGTTATCAACTTTATATGACTGCTAGTTACAAGGAATGCATCATTGTCTGGAAAAAAGGGGGTGGCCACAATGTTTAAGGAAGGGCTAATAAATGTACATTGATTTACTTGTTTTCTCCACATACATGTATTGTTTCCATTATACGTAACTGTGTTTAAAACACTTCTAACTCATGAAGCTTTCAACTTATCCGAAAAAAAACAACAAACTTATTTTATAAATATAATAAATGTAAATAAATTGAGTTCGTCAGTTTCACTCGCCTACATCTGAATTCACCAATGTATTCAGCACGTGCAATATAAATAGGACCATGCCTGTTAACCCTAAGAATTAGCAATATCACACTGAATTTTAAACATTTTTTTTTAAACTACTTAATCCCAGATTTCGTTCGTTGCAGGATCCCTAATATAATAGGAGTTACATACAAAAAAAATCCAAACACAAATACAATCAACAAGGCAATTTATCTCACTAATTATGGCTGGGACACCCTATGTATTTTACACAGAAATTGAATGATTTCATCCAATTTATAGTCAATTCTTTACGCTGTATGTTAGAACTCGTAAAAAAAAAAACAACGACAAATTACTATATATATGATGGAAACCCTCATCGTTAGCGAACGGTATAAAAACAAGTTGGTAATTTGGGGGTGGATGTTGTGTGTGTGTTTATAAATTACGTACATACGGGTCACTGGGCGGGCTCAAGCCCCTGCTTTCCTCTTATTATGGCCCAAAACTGTCCTTTTTCTCAGTCATAAAAAAATTTCCACAACTAATAAAAGACAAGCCTGATTCCATGCTGTGCTTGTTGCGAGTTAGGTAAAAAATATTTCAGCTTTGAAATTAATGACACACACGCAGCGATACTCTGAGAGAGAGAGAGAGAGAAAACTTATTAAGAACAAACATTTTTCTTTTTTGTGAAGGAAATTTTGCAAAAAAAACAGGACTTCCTCTGTCGACTGATTGAAAGAAATATTTCGAAGAAAGGAACGTGAACGGTAAAACTCGCATAAAGAGAAGAACGTACTTAAGTATATATATATTTTTGTTTAGCTAATGTGTGTGTGTGTGTTGGTATTACGTACATGCATTATTTTATTGAATCATGTCGAATAAAGTGAACAGAATTGAATATCTCCCCTTTGACACTTCTTATGGAAATTCCAACTGTCATAAAGCGGTTGCGGTCTTTTCTTGCGCTCATGAAAATGACAAGTAACGGTGGCATACAGCGTAAAAAAACAAAAAAACAACAACAACCGCGGCTACTTAGAGAACCAGATGAGCATTCTATTGTGCTGATGCACCCGTTGCATCGAGACCTAAATATTTTTGCCAACAATACATTGTAGTCAGTATGCTTTGCTTAAAAAGAAGCACAATTTTCCTTATTGAAATACTACACGAAATGACAAAATACAGTTGTAAACTAGACAATCATATTGCATATACGCTATGATCTGAGGCATTGGGGTGATTGTACATTTTTTTATTATAATTAATCTCCATTTTTATGAAACATACCGTTGAATTGTTTCAACGGCCATCTGCTAGTTTAATATAAGACGCGTTATTTTTATCCATACGGATTAGAGTTAAAACGATTGGTCAGCTGTACTCAATATATATATATATATGGCCAGTTAACGTTTTGTTGAATTTTAAACGTAACTGTAGTTGATTACTGACGTAAATAGAACTTTTAAAATGTCGACCCGTTATCTTTTCGCTTCGTGATGGATAACAGCGTCCTTAAAGTTTTGGTTGACCATTACGCATGCGCTGCTACATTAGATTTTTAGCCGCGGCATAGTGGCTCCGAGTGTTTTTTGTTGTTGTTTTTTTTAAGTACAAACTTTTAGCTCATAGCTCCATCTCTTTACCAGTTGGTCAGCAGTAAGTCTCCGGACTTATAACGTTAAAATCCAGGTGGACAAAATGCAGATAGTCCATTGTGTGTATCGTTGCCCCAAAAAACCCAACAACAAGAAGAACAACAACAACCCCCCCGTGGGTCAACTATGCTGAGACCCACGAGAAACTACAGTATCCGAGATTCATAGTGTTCGGATTGCGACCGAAAATATTCTGTCGTATGAATGTTATACAACATGATTAAGTTTTTAAAACCCAACAAGAAGAACAACAACAACAACCCCCGTGGGTCGACTATTCTAACTGAGACCCACGAGAAACCACAGTATCCGGGATTCATAGTGTTCATAGCGACCGAAAATATTCTGTCGTATGAATGTTATACAACATAATTAAGTTTTTCATAGCTATGGACGGGTAGATTTTGATAGTATTGCAGTAATGAGGTACAGAACTAATTGAAGAAGTTAGTTAATTAATAAGTATTAGAGCAGGGCGACGAGTACAAAGCGAAAAATGGCGACTATATTAGAAGAACATAATGTACACTTACCTGCCACACCCCCACAACAGCATTGGCGATGAGAATAAGTAAGATAACAAAAGGTTCAACGAAAGCTGTGATCTGCCCTTCATTTTCTTCAAACAAGGCTAAACTCTGTAAATAGGAAACATGAATAATATGAAAACTTGATAATTTAGACAATTCGTGAATAATGTAACTGTTACAGTTCTTATATATGGAGTAATGTAACTGTTACAGTTCTTATATATGGAGTAATGTAACTGTTACAGTTCTTTTATATGGAGTAATGTAACTGTTACAGTTCTTATATATGGATTAATGTAACTGTTACAGTTCTTATATATGGAGTAATGTAACTGTTACAGTTCTTATATGTGGAGTAATGCAGCTGTTACAGTTCTTATATATGGAGTAATGCAGCTGTTACAGTTCTTATATATGGAGTAATGCAGCTGTTACAGTTCTTATATATTGA
>NW_013668859.1:108048-131627 GCF_000517525.1 Limulus polyphemus | reverse complement strand
AAATTTATTATGTAACTTAATTAGAAGAGCTTCGTAAAAATAATTAAGATCATATGTAATAAAATTATCAAGAATCTTAATAGGCAAATATAATATTAAGAATTTGATACTAAATTAATTAAAATCTTCGTTAATTTAATTAAGTCGTTTTTTGAGTGTATAGCGATTAAAATATAGGGCTTAAATAAATATCAAAGTTTGAAAATATTAGATGCTTACCTCTTGTGAACTCTTTCAACACTCAGATATGCAAAGTATATGACATAATTCACTGAAGTCAGTCTCTTTTATATACGGCACTGTTCAAACCGGTTTAAACACGGCAATGCAAGTTAAAACACGATCGCTGCAGCAGGCTCGTAAACCACTTTTCTTGGAAACTTCATTGCAAGTACGTAAACAAAAAGCGCTCTGATATCCAAAGTCGCCTATTCGGGTTTAATCCGTGTATTGAACCAGTGTTCCAGATTTAAATATAAATATATAAACACAACACACAAATACACGTAGAAGCACACACAATACGCGCACATCTTCTTTATCACAAAGTTTGTAACCACACGCACACTCGTCACACTACTTGTATCAACTGCCTGTAAGCATTGTATCGTCTTACAACAATGCGCGCAGAGGTGACTACAGGAATTAACTCTCATTGCAGGTACTTACACAGAAAGCGCTCCGATATCCAAAGTCGCAAAAAAGTCGCCGAATTGTTTATTTCACTGATTTTCCTAAAACTTATATTACTGTCAGATGCAAAAATCAGATTGGAGAAATTTGAACATTTTTACTTACACTTATTTTAATTCTTTTCTACATAGTAAGTTTATCTACAATCTATGATATTTTCAAATAAATAATTATATTTTAGCTCATTTGTAGCACAGTGCAGCGGTGGGTCGGATGAACTGATCTTGCAGGCCGGATCTGGCCCACAGGCCGTAGCTTGGTGACCCCTGGTTTAGAGGATGGAACAGCCGAGATGGACTAGTAGTTCCCATGTTGTTCCAAAACGTTATGTTATGTTAAGTTCGTAGAGCAAGTAGTTTAGATTTAGACATAGGTTACAAATCTATAATAATTATTAGCCTCGGCTTCTTTAGACCCAGATTAGTTTGTTCCCTGCTAATGAAGTAGTATCACTGTGTTAAATTAGATGCGAGTCATAAACAAGGACAGAGGGCATTTACAAATTGTATTTTACTGATCGTTGATGTTCCAGATATACTGTTTTGAGCAATATCGGACACCTTTTAAAATGTTTTTCTCGGCGACATCTTTTTTGGAATTTGGCAAATGCTTCTACTGTTGAGAAAATATAATTCTGGAACAACAGATAAATCGCGATAAGGTTGCTATTGCCAGTTAAGCCTCGTTCTGGATGAAAATTAGTATTCATGAGTATATATTACGAAAGGGGTGACTAGATAGTTATGAAAGTAAACTTGCTTTAAGATATAAGCCTAATTTGGTTTTTCTCTCTAAACACGCACAAGCATCCTTTTAAAGTAGAGCACTTGGGATGGGTTCTTAGTGAGCCTTGATCGTTTAAGATAGTTGTATAACCATTATGAATCTGACTCGGACAAAGGCAAAACGAACTCAAATCGTCATGATTTCTCATATATACTACCTCACCTCCCCGTCCCCGCAACGCCCTCAACCCCCTCCCCCCAAAAAAACAACAACAAACAAACAAAAAACAACAACCTCCGGATGCAGAAAAAAGTCTTAAATACTTGTCCATGCCTTTTATTATATTGGAAAAAAACTTTTTTATATGTTTTACTTGCAAAAAAAATTTGCATATGTCAATAGTCCAATTCCTGGTAATTACTGCAATTAGAATAGCAGGACATGTAACTGTAAAAAATACAATAGCCAGCTATGTAACTCACAGTAAAGCAGTATACTATTCTAAATACTACAGTAGCATACTATATCCTTCAAATGCATTCAGTTGCTGTAAAATTTACAGTAACATACAGTACAATTTACGTCTGTTAACTGAATTTGTTCTAGCTGCATGCCCCCCAGTAGCATAGCGGTATGTCTGCGGACTTACAACGCTAGAAACCGGGTTTCGATACCCGTGGTGGGCAGAGCACAGATAGCCCATTGTGTAGCTTTGTGCTTAATTCCAAACAAACAAACAAATCTAGCTACCTTCTCTCCTTTGTTGTTCACTAGAGATAATACCTGCCCTGTCCATGTAGAGATATTGCTGTTACAATTCAAATTTTTTCAAGAGGAAAGATGATATTTTGCGGTTGCAGCCTCATTTATACTGAATTAAAATGACCAGTCAAGTGAGTAGCACTATTCACTCTGGATAAATAAGACATATCCTATTGAGTAAAAAATGGTAGATTTAAACAGCCTACACAGGATCTCTAGTGAGCTGGTTGATGGAAGAATATTTCGAGAGGAAAATATCAATTACTCAATTCATGAATTCAGTAGCAGGTGACTGCCCAGTTTCATAAAGCAACTACGTACACTGTATTTTTCTCTCTGACATAAATAAAAATGGTTTTTATTTGGTACTATACATCATGTCCAATATGTTTTTTTATTTGCTTAATAGTTTAATTCAAACTTAATTTGTAGTTTATCCCGCCGATCATCCCGTTATAGAGCAGACTCATCTAATACTCTTTGTGGAAATCAGTTTAATCTGACTATTACTACACATATAAGAAATACAAATCTCTCTAAAAACTGTAAATTGGTGCAGAAACTGGGAAAAGCAACTTGTGAAACTATTGGAGTAGTGGCATCAAATACGAAATGATAAATAATCAAATAGGAATGAAAAGTAAGAAATAAGTAACGTTGCAGTAGGATATAGGATGATTGCATGATTTTGACTTCTTAATGAGCTTTTTAAAAATCAGTTTACCTACGTATGAGTCAATAATAGTAACAACAAATCATTATTTTCTTTGAAATAAACTATAATATTTCAATTATTGTTGCATTTCAAATAAATAATATAATGTTATTTCTGTGTTATGTTAGTAAACCACTCTCTCTATTTGTCTACTCCTTAGTCTGTTTATGCTAATACTGGTACAAATAACTTTTATCACAGCTCTAAGTGTCTTTTTAATATTTCCAGAAGTAGTTTTGTCGCTAGGAAGGAAATTTAAAATGGAAGTCGATCTAAAGGTTACCATGGAGCAATCCATATAATAAAACAGAGGGGTTAATTCTGCTTCTATTAGTTACAATGCCTTTTTTGAGTTTAGGCTACAGTAAGGTAAGCTGTTGAGACACGCTGAGCTTCTTAGTCATGACACAACTTTCTACGGGGTAAGTGAAGCACTCCACAGCTGTTTTTTCTCTACACGTGACACAGGATGTATAATTGGAGAAACGATTTTAGTGAAAAATGTTCTTTAGTATCTTAAACATTATTCACTAAGGTGAAGCAGCACCTTACTAGCTTTGGACTCACGTTTAAACTGAGAACGTTAGTATTTGAAGCTTGGATTTTACACTTATGTGAAAAAAGGTTCACATAAATTTTGTCTAGTAATTCACATTTTGACTTTTCATTTCAACCTAACGACTGCGAATACGATTTTAATGGCAAACTTTCTTATAATTTCGTATCACAGACGTAGCCATGCAGGGAAGAGGCACTGGGCTCTAAATCGCAGAGCAGATAATTTTATATACCTTTGATCTCTTAGTTTAAATATTTTTCTTGGGTTATAAAGATACCTCGGTGCAGGTATGCAATAATTCTAATTGATAACCCGATCAGGTCATTTTTTTCTCCATCATAATTTATTACAGAGGGATCACTTAGGAACCAAATCTGGTTTCATTAAACACAAATTAAGTCACCCCATCCCCAAAAAAAATTATCCGGCTACAACATTGCTTAAGATACTTTAAGTCCGATGTGTAGCAATTACATGTTCAACAGTAGTTTATTGAACATTAAGCTCTACAAATAAAGCTACAGTCTTATTAATTGATTTTAAACATATAGGTTCTCAAATATCATACGATATCTTATTATGGTTGCTCTGGAAACGAGTTTTAAAATTATTGTAGAAACATATTATACTAAAATGCTTATTTCTGGCTGATTTCTCGTAATATTCTCATCTAATAATTTCTTGTTCTTGTTTTTATAACATGTGATTTCTAGCACACTTATCACTGTAGAAGGTTTTATTATGGTAACGATCCGAAGATACTATATTGACAAAAACAAGTGCACACACGTTTCTATATTATTCACCCAACTACGAGCACTAAGATGACATGCTTAGCCAACTTTAGAATAACCAGTCACGTTTTATTTGTAGAGTTCAACGAGATTCAATTAGCGAACTCGAGTATTCACTTTTTGAACCCTGAATGCACCTTTGTTTACAGCTCAATCTCCAACATTTGCTTATTTCTTTTTAAAATAGGACGGTGATATCTTCAAAGTTCAGAAAATCTTTCTCTCACAGTCCTTGCTTCGTTAGCGTTTTATTACGTCACTCTTGGAATTTCGTTCCTCTAATGTCAACTCTGTACGTGCAGCTGTTTCTTCGGCGACCAGTGAAAAAAATAGTCTGTCTGCAGTCTTTCTTTCTTATTACATGCTTGTGTAATGAAACACGCTCCTCTTCTCCCCTCTAAGCAACAAAAACATCTGAAGTTAGCCCTAATGAAGGTTACGGTCGCTGTTGTAATAATAATAATAAAAAAAACCTGGGATGTTTAAAAACAAACAAAAGAAAACACGTTTCTTGGCACTAAAAATCTTAATAAATTTTTTACACCAAAATATATTACTAATAATGTTTTGATTCAAAAACAATACCTTTAACCATACTGCTTTTACAAAATCTTAACTTACGGTGTATTTACTCATGATTTATAGTTGAAAAAAAGAAATGGGACAAAGGAATTAATTTTAATGCTGAAGAAATCATTATTAAGTTCACAGTCAGCAATTAGTAGGTTTAAGGAGAATAGCCAAACACAGTTTATGGGAATTGTCATTGCAGAAAAACAGGATAAATAACAACGCGCCCCCTAATGGCACAGCGGCATGTCTACGGACTTACAACGCTAGAATCCGGGTTTGGATACGCGTGATGGGCATAGCACAGATAGCTTATTGTGTTGCTTTGTGCTTAACTTCAAACAAACAAACAAACAATAACAACGCATTTTGACACTCAAACAATTCTGCATGAGTCATAATATTCCACTCTATAGAATATCAACTTTTTTAAACAAAAAAAGTCATTTATTTAATATATCAGATTTTTTTTTTCACAATTCTTTCTTAACAATCAAACAATTCAGGATTTATAGAAAAATTACTCAACCTTGTTTAAAATCTGATTAAAATACACATACAGTCGTTAACTTAGATTAGTTATATTAACATACAACTTATTCTCCAGAAAAATATTTCTTGCTCATTTTGTAATAGCTTCGACGATAGTTCACTATAGCTGAGATTCTTGTTCGGAAGGAAGACCTGAGTTAACTCCAGTGGAAAAACGTAACATTCCTGATGAAAAAAAAGATCTCAACTTTTTTCACTGGCAGGATTAGAGGAAATTTTTGCTTAGAATTTTATAAATCTACGTTTTGAACCTTAAACCTAGTGGTGTTCTTTAAGATAATATAATTAGTTAGTTCAAATTTCAGTCTATATTTCATGCTAGGAAAGGGTAAAGTCATGGAGATCTTGAGTGTCAGTGTTATAGCAAGATAAATGTCGATACTGCACGGCATTTGACATTTTGAGCAATGCTTGCCTCGACAGGCCTATTTTTGACGATATGAATAATGTATTTTGATAACATAATATAGCAAGAAAGCTTAGTGGAAGATTAGTGTTTTTTGCTGTTGTTTTTTTAGCTATTTATGAAAATGTTTTATTTTTCTTACAAATATGCCCTTAATAATTTTTTATTGCCAGTTGAAAATGGAAAATATCCAAGGGATATAAATGCTTAGTGATAAATTTTGAAAACTAACGTTATCGACAAATGGTTTTAAAAATAAGGAAAATACTAATAATTTTGGAAATTGAATACAGGACTATTATTCCACTGTGCTTGATCTAAGTTTGTGAGATATTAATTGAGCTAAATGATACACAGACAGACAAATACGAATACACAGTCAAGCAGTATAATGCAAGACCTCTTCAGAAGTCAAGTAAAGCAAGTTTTTGTTGTTTAATTTAGTTCTTTCCTTTAAATGATAGCGCTAAAATTGATGACAAATTTTATGTTTCAACTTTCTATGATTAAAAATTTGAGAATATCATGTATCCTTTTTTTTCAGTGTTCTGAAGAAATGGTTTTGATCTGTTCCAAGTTAAATACAAAGCTACACAATGGGCCCGCCACAAGTATCGAAACCCGGTTTCTAGCGTTGTAAGTCCGCAGACATACCGCTGTACCACTGGAAGGTCTGAAGGAATGACTGAGTAAACATGTTCAGTACTGTAAATGTGCTACAAATGAAGATTATAATTAAAATAAGACATTTTTAATAAAACCGTCATTCCAGCAACCTTATGATATTAAAAAAAATAGGAACCTCGTGTAAGTATTTCTCTCCTAGAGGTTTGTTTGAAGTGCCAGCCGCCTACGATGTTATTTTGTCGTTTTAACTGTTAACCAAACAGTGAGTTCATGAGTCCTGTCCTCCACATGTTCCAAAGACTGTGTTGACATGCTGCAGCACAATATCGTGGGGACTGGTAGAGGGTACGAACTTGTGGCACGTGGTCTCGTGCTTCATCACCATTGGCCAAGCAGAGACGGTTGGTATGATATACTTTCACCACATTTCAGCTCATACAGTCTATAAACTGATCTGTTCTTTATCCTTCCTGTTATTTCATCCTAAAATGTTAACCATCCCCTACATTTCTGTTTGAAACATTCATGTGTTCGTTTTATGTTATGCGACCGACTAGACAGCTACAATACTAATATAGTTTTGGTGAAACAAGATATTTGATAAATTAAAAATGTTCTTTGAAAGGCAGAGTTAGCAGGTAGAAAATAGTCGACGAAGGGTTTTAAGGGACGATCTTTGGGAGAAATGGTAGAGAGAGAGAATCGATGTTACTTCTATAAGATATAAAGAAGATATTCGTTTGTAGACCAAAGCACCTCCTCTCTATCATTTCACCAGATAATGGTCCATTGAAAACATTCGCCAAGTTCAAAATATATTGCTTATGTTTTAAGTTTACAATTCTAGTGGATTTCGAGCAAGAATACTTTTAAACATTTTTGTCATTTTATTTTAACAGAATCCATCGCTTTGGTATATCTATTTCTGACGAGATGGAGAAACTTCTAAACATTCTTCTTCAAAGAAACGATAAGTCCATCCCATGGGGGTTTCGTTTGGAAGGGGGAGCTGACAAGAAGAGTCTTTTGACGATATCACAGGTAAAATATAATTTTCCCACAGTTTCGATCTAATGTAGTTTGTATCTCATCAAAGCTGAGCAGATCATAAGTGTTCCAGGATTAAAGGAAATTTTCTTAAAATTTTATAAACCTAAGTTTTAATTTCTAGCCAACTTAAAATAGTACAATATATTAGTTGAAATTTCAATTTTGCTTTAACTTTACGAAGAGATAAAGCCATAAAGATAAATTATTTTCATCCTCTTCGTTCTTATGCATGTAAAAATTTGAAATGAGTAGTAGTTGCCTTCTCTCTAGTCTTGCACTGCTAAATTAGGGACGGATAGCGCAGATAGTCCTCGTGTAGCTTTGCGTGAAATTCAAAACAAACAAACTCTATCCAAAATCCTTAGAAAACGTCCATACTCGAACTGACATAAGATCATAGACTTGTGATTGTTTGTATATATAGATATGTGTGTGAGTGTGATCAATTAACTAATTTCAAGTTATTGAAGGTCATACTGCAGATCTTCAATTTTTTAAGTTTCTGCTTTTGCTCGTTAAATGACTTTTTGCACTATATTTATTTCGAAAAATATGTTTATGTACTTCCTGTTATTCTGTAATTTACCCTATAGCAAAAAATGGGGTTGTAATTTCGGGATAAAAAGTTTGGGATTATCATAGAAAATTGGCAAAATACAAGGAAATAAGTCAAAAACAGTATGTTTCAAAATAAACTTATGTAAAGTAGTTAATGTTAAAGATATATTAAATTATAGTTTCTTGAAAAATAATTTTCTGAATATTTTTATGAAAAATTCTCATATATAAAACTTGAGCCCAAATGTCACACTAATAACATGAATATAGTTTTGAAATTGTAATAATGATTTATTTTATCAAAAATATTAAATAAAGTATAAATTATAAAGAGTATTCATTACCAAGTCTCTTATAACCTATAATTTACATTTAATAGTTTTCGTTTATCGAAAACTTTCTCAATCCCTCTTGAGCAACAATGAGTGTCATTGTTACATAAGATAAATGTCATTGCTGCACAACATTTGACATTTTGAGTGATGACTGCCTCGACAGGCCTATTTTTTTCACCATATGAATAATGTTTTTTGATAAGATATTAGGGAGATAATGTTTAATGAAAGATTACTGGTATTTTGTAAAAACTATTTCGGTAAATGTAAATATTTGTTTTTTTGTTACAAACGCATGGGTTTTTTTTTAGTTGCTATAAGATTTTCACTCGTTTAGAGGGAAACATTCGGAAAAGAAATACTTAAATCAAGCAAGACGTTAAAAAATTAACACGGACATGATAACCAAAACGAAGATAGTGCTGTGTACAGTTTTCATTATTGCAAAAGTTAAGTGCAATTAACTAGAAGAATAATCAATCTACTCGTTTCTATAAATGAACTTCCACTGGTAATGTCATTTATATAACTCCGTATGAAGTAATAGAATATATATGTATGTGTATTATTCTAGATGTTATAATATACGGTTTTTCTTGCAGAAATTAGTGTTTTGTTGAAATAGTTATGAATACCTAGTGCAGACCCATCTTTGACTTTCTATACATTCATTTCATTATTAAGATCAAGATTTCAAGATACTATTATTGAAATATTTCTATATTAGAAATAGTTATAGCAAATGATATATCACATTTATCCTAATTAACAATACGAACCTGTATGAAATACATATCCATCTTTTATGAACAATCATTCCTATTAATTTTGTAAAAAATACTATTGTTTAGTTGAGCTTGTATTTGTGGTTTAAAACTGTAGAATATTGATTTTTTTTTTACAAAAATTGAAATAGTCGCTGGTATTTTTTACATTTGCTTGAGCTATGCAACCCGAATTGTTGATTTTGTAATAGCAGTTTTATTACAACATGTGACGACACCTACGCTTGTTATAAAATCATTGTTTATTAAGCGTTCATTGAGAACCTTTTAGCCAATAGTTTGTAGACGAGTTTTTGACTGATCTACGATGACCGTCTAAAACGTATATTAGGATAAACTGTTGTGCTAAAAATACTCTGTTGGACGTTCTGTGTATGCATGTATATAGTTTACATAAAGCACGCTGTGAATGCGTAATGCGTATCTTGGTTACAGCTGTCCCGGATGTCTTCTGTTTATACAGAGGTTAAACTGTTCCTAATGAAGGAAGAGGGATGTGCTGGTTAAACAGCTCCTTTGAAGAAGATTCGAAATGGATCGTGATAATAGACTAGGGTTATGAAATTTCGAATTTAACAAACATTTCCTATGTTATCGAAATACATTTGTGAGCGTTATTTCCCCTTGACGTAACGTGAGTTTTAAAAGATTGTATCCTGTTTTTCGAACGTACTGAAAGTAAAATGTATATATATATAGAACTTAATGTTTCATATCTAAATATTTGAAAAACTTCTTTGATTAACAAATTTTCAACAAAATGGCAGAAGGTAAAAATATTTATATATATCGACGCATAGAACATCCTAAGTTGTTTAACTGTGAACAAGTGTACTTTAATAACACTTTTTTCTAGTTCAATTCCTTTCATTTAATAGAAGTTTCGACTTTGGCAAAATACGAGCTTTGTTGTTAAAAATTACACTGTTAAACAAACGTCTTTTGACATTACATCACCTCTAGGACGCTAAATTGTTTGTTGACTAAGATGTTATTGACGTTTCTGGAGAGTAGTAAATACTAATATTTAGTTTAAAACTATAATGTTTGCGATTCTCCAAACAGAAACGGCAAGAAGCCAAGCAGAATGAATTATTTTAATAATGAAAAACAAATTAAGCTCCAGGCCTTTTGTAGGATAAAATGTTTTGAAGCAACTAGTATACTACAGTTACTGAATAGTCTTAGTAGTAAAAACAAACTGTATTTGTATTTATGGCTAAGTTACTAAGACGATTTGCCGCCGTCCATAATTTTGAACTACTGACTTTGAGAGAAGACAGCCAGTAAGCATTACTCCACCACCCATCATCCACGATAAGAAATTGACTGTAACTCTTATAACGCAGTCACGTCTTACAAAGTGAGGAATATTTTGTGGTATTGCACAAACTCGAATATAACTCGCAAGTTCTGAAGTTCTACCATAGGGCCAACCCGCACCCAAGAATAAATTGTTATTCCAAGGACATATGCATTTATTGCTTCACAAGAGAGATATTGCATCCAAAGAGATATTTTTCTTAATATTATGCGCTACAAATAAATTACATTTTCTCTTTTTTTTTCATATAATCTGCTGCTTTATTTCTAAGTAATGAGCAATATGAAAGCTTTAGGCATATTTTCTTAAATCATATTATATATATTTTCCTATCACTTGTGCGAAAAGTAAGTTATATGGGCCACAGATGTGCAACGTTTTTCTAGTAGAAACGATGTCTTTGTTGTATTTTTTGTGCCACAAATTTCCCCGATTTATTTATTTACTACTAGGAATGAATCTTGGTGGTCTGGAAAACCGGAGGATGTTATCTAAATAGAAAAAATAAATAAAATAAAATAGAGGGCGTTGCACGCAAACGCAGTGTTTTCAGTAAACATATGGTGTTATACGAATACAGCTGTACGCAAGTTGGTGTCAATTTATTTTTTATTTCACCAAAGAAACGATAACATTTCTATATAATGTATTCCAGTTCTTTCAAGTAAAATATACATTAAATTCATTAGGTGATTAAATAATTCAAATCGCCATATCATGTAAACATTTCAAATCTAAACCTACATTGTGCTAATACTTTATATTTTGTTTACACTATAAACTACGGTGAAATGTTCGGATTAACATTTGTAACCTAGAGCTCAAACATTATTAGTTTTTCATCAATCATTTTGACTATTTCTTACTTGTAATACCCTTTTGTTGTTTTTTTCAGAATTCAATATTGAATACTTAGCACTGAACATTTTAATTGATTTAAGTCGAACTGAATCCGCTTAAACTGTGTGTTATAAATGCAAATATCTTGAATATAATCCAAGATTAATGAAATTATACTATTTTAAGTTAGCAATATGTTTAATTTATTTATTTTTAGCTTTGATTTACAACAATGTATAAACCATTTGTGATCCGATATTAATTAAGTATAATTCCAGTTGTATTTCACTAGCACGTTTATGAAACTGATAATTTTTGTAGATACTACTATGATCAAAAAATGAATTTGCTTCTTTTTATCAGAGTCATTGCTGCAGCAGGATAGAGTGACTGATAACATCTGCCGGTAATGGGGCTACTAATATCCACACACACAATTAATAAAAAAGGTTCTGTGTTGTAACTTCGCTAGTGAAAGTCATTCATATTGTCACGTAAGCATTGTTAAATATAAACAATATTTCAGTCACTGAAACTATTAAGAAAACTAGTGAAAATTAATACAAACAAAACAGCTTATATAGCGGATTCGTAATCAATTTTTTTTCCTTCTTTTTCTGCTAGCTCTTGAAAGGTTAGTATATTTTATAATATCAATGATACATGGAGTCTATGCGTAGGCTTGTGAAAGTAGGCCCAAGCTGCTCATTTAGTATGAGTTTAGTGAATACCATTGAGCCATAAAAACACAAACAAACCGGACCTTTTCTTGTCTATTTTGCACTTATTAATTACGTTAAATTATCGTTTTCAGTGCGATGATGTCATAGTTAACTCTGGTGGGTAGTTAAGTGAGCCATCTCGATGACTGATAAATTGAAAGTAATTAGGTATACAGTGCTTCCGTTTTAATTTTCTTGTATAACCAAACCTTTGTAACATTATGTAGTTATTAAATCACTCTAACGAGAAGGTTCGTATATCATCTTGTTCGTATCTCAGTTGTTGTTTTTCACCTCTGTGTATCCCTAAGCATTATTTTTCTAAGATACTTTCGGTCTTATTTTATATATAGCATTATGAACATCTTTGAATCTTTATCCATTACCTCACGTCTGCTTCATCACCATTTTTATAAACTAATTTTTCTATTTCCCTTTAAGTAATGTTTATCCTAAGTAGTAATTATTTTATTCTTATTAGTTTTATTCGTTTATTTTTATACGCTTGTATCATTTTCTTCCCCCCCCCCCCAGTGGCACAGCGGTATGTCTGCGGAGTTACAACGCTAGAATCCAGGTTTCGATACCCGTGGTGGGTAGAGTACAGATAGCCCATTTGGTTGCTTTGTGATTAATTACAAACAAAATTTTCTTTTTGTAGTCCCCCGCTAGGTCAGCGGTAAGTTTACAATGCTAAAATTCTGGTTTCGATTCCACACGGGAGAAAAAGCAAGTAGCCCGATGTGGCTGTGTTCTGAAACAAACTTTTTTTT
The DNA here is from genome assembly GCF_000517525.1 of Limulus polyphemus. Classification (NCBI taxonomy): domain Eukaryota; kingdom Metazoa; phylum Arthropoda; class Merostomata; order Xiphosura; family Limulidae; genus Limulus; species Limulus polyphemus. Next base: position 118,836 of record NW_013668859.1, on the reverse strand, counting down.
TTTGCACATAATCGTTTTTCTTTTCTTCACAAATAAATATTTATCTTGTTTTGATTTGGATTTTGTTTTCGGATTACCCTTCTATTTAAAACCTCTTTATCCCATTAAATGAAACTGAACCTAAATCAAAACATGTTGAAAATTATGTATACGTTTTAGTATGAAATAATTAAATCATAAAAAACTTATCTCTTTGTGATAACTGTCAAAAAGCGTATTTCTGTCAAGACGTTTAATATTCTGGAAATCTAAGCGATGTCAACGCACTGGATATTTAAGTCCACCACCCACCCCGCCAGTGGCACAGCGGTATTGTTTACGGACTTATACTGCTAGAAACCGGGTTTCGATACACGTGGTGGGCAGAGCACAGATAGCCTATTGTGTTGCTTTGTGCTTAACTTCAAACAAACAAACAAACATTAACAACGCATTTTGCCACTCAAACAATTCTGCATGAGACATAATATGAGACAGATAGCCCTTTGTGTAGCTTTGTGCTTAATAATAAACAACAACAACAACAATATTTAAATCCACCAAAAAGGGGTTTGAGCTTGGGAAGTATTTTACGGGAAAAAAGAACTCTTGTTTATTTCAAGATGTATACTTCTAAAAAAAAAATGAAATTTTAAGTTTGTTCCCGTAATACTTCATAAGCTTCTTTCACCGCCTAAAATAAGAATAATTTTAGGGATTTAATGTCGTTAGGTTATTAAATTCCAAATTATTTCACTCCTTTGAGGTTTTGTTTTCTTTTTTGATTTTACAAAGCTTTAACGTTATTTTTCATCTTTTTCACTTTGCTAAGTTATTCAAATAAAATTAATCCAAATTATTAAATAAAATAAACAATCACTCAAAATAAAATGTAAAGTGAATAAACTTTTGATATTGTCAATTTAAAGATGAGTAACGACTTCACAAGGTATTATAATAATTAGTTTGTATCCCACATGATCTTCTCGTTTAGTATGCAAGGAAATACTTTAAAAAATGACTGAATACAAAATAGTGTTGTTATGTCTTAATGCACATTATATGTTTAAATACAGAATATATAAAATTAGAAGTAATATATTTATTTTTCTCTTGTAATTATAACATTAATCTATGTGCTTACTTTGACCATAATTTCTTAACAGTTAGGTAAAAATCAATTTCAAGATTAAAAGTATAATCAAGACACACGGTAATGTGTTGTGCGGCCAAAACATCCTGAAGGACAGACACCCTGTGTGTTGCTAACAGGAGCCATAATCTAGCAATTTTCCACTTTCTGTAGCTCCGACTGTGGTAATTCAAACTATCATATATTTTCACAGGATGTGCGCTATGGGCCCTTACATCACATACCAAATTTCAATGTAATCCATTAAGAAATACGTAAGATAGAAAATTTTGATTGAATTTCTTTCTTTTGTCTATTCATCGCACCGAAAGTACGGAAACTTTATTTGATAGAAAAACATGTTTAACTTCCATGGATTTCTTTCAACTTTGGTACACTAATAGATCTTTACAACCCACAATTATATGCCAAATTTGGTCTAAATATAAATAATATTTGCAAAGTTATTCAACAAAAACCCTCAAGTTTGACCAAACTTTTGCGCACGCCTACGCAAAAAGTCACGTAAGCTATCGGTCTAAAGTTTTTACTACAGCTTTATCTAAGAGTAAAGGTGGATTGTTTTTAGTTTTTTTGTCATTTGGCTTAAAGACGGCTGATTTAGAGCTGCAAAACTATAGGGTGAAGGCACGTGGAGATACAAAAGTATTGGTTAGGCCACGCAAACTAGATTAGCAGTTCCTAGCTCAAGTATTCAAAAAAAAAGAAAAAAAAGAAAGAATCATACGGGTGGACAGTCATTATTCATTGCCAACCTTTCAGTACAAATTTACGATATATTATGAAATTATTCTAAGTAAAGAGCGTTTAACGTCACGTGATATTGGCTTAAGCAGTTAGCGTAAATAATTATGCTTGATACGGCTATACTGTGTACATGCGGATGATGACAAGAAACTTTTAATATAGTTTTCATGACGTCTACAATAAAGGAATTTATTAACACTGTTTTAGAGAGGGAAAACGACCACCATATATTGTAAAACGAATCTGGTTGGTTCTGTAAAATATAGGTCTGTTCCGAATAATGGGGTTGCGATCTTAAAGCTAATTTTGGTTACTATCGATTGTCACTTTCTTACTTGCTGTTGTTTGTTGGTGTGTATTGACAAAAAGTCATGATATCTAATCAAAAACACCTTGGGTGTGAAAAAAGGTGCGCCCAAGAAAAGGATGAGTGTGCGACTTAAGGAATGAAATCAAAATTGGTGGCGAAACTGATAGCTACACTTATAGCATTGATAAGAATTTTACAGTAAATATTCATTTAGTAGTTAGCTAGGCCGCTTTTTGTCCTGCAAGGGGTCAGGGTAAGTGCAGTTTACTCTAACCCTCATGTCGTGTTTATATTCATATTCAACAGATCTTTCTAACCACACATAAGATCAAAAATCAACACTAGTTCAGGAGGGAGGAAGAGGGCTACCTAGCACCTAACCCTTTCTGGTCTACAATACCTAAGTTCCGATTCTGCAGCAGCCAGATCAATCCTTTTTTGGTCGCACCTTTTTTCACACCTAAAATATTTTTGATTAGATGTCTATATGTTGCTAAACACAAACTACACAATGATCTATCTGTGCTCTGCCCACTGTTGGTATCGAAACCCAATTTTTAAAATTATAAGCCCTTAGACTTAACACTTATAACGGCATTAGTGTTATTTCAAATTAATCAGGCTTACACAAAGCTTGCCCATATAGAAAAAGGGCAAAGGAATGTATAGTGACGTAATAGTAGTATTTATCCTTAAGCGAAATAGTTTTGTATTCCTGAAAACGTCAGTAGAACGCGAAAATTTAAATTTGATCTGAAAGTCCATGAAAAACAATCATCTGACAAGGTATTCTTTCAGAAAAGAAAACTACCTGACCTGAACTTTGTATTCATTTGAACTTAGGAAATATTTCACGAAACAGGAAGTGCTAATCCATTTCAAGGCGCGTAATTCGGAAAAAAATTAACTTTTAAGTTTTTCCCATAATAATTCATAAACTTGTTTCAGTAACTTAAAAATAACTTGAGTAATCTCATTTCGTAGTGGATTAGTTTGGTTGCTTATGTCCAGCACACAAAAAAATTAAAGAAAAATGGATGTTGTAAGAGTATAGCTGTGTTATAAAATAGTACCAATTATTCCCCAGTGGCACAGCGGCATATCTGCGGACTTACAATGCTAGAATCCGGGTTTCGATACCCGTGGTGGGCAGATCACATATAGCTTTGTGCTTAATTACAAACAAACAAACAATATTCCTCTCTATTCATTACTATGCACATGAGGCATTTGATGATCAGTCATATGACCTGAAATGCAAATGTTTGGTCATTTAATATATGCTATATACAGTGGTCTCACATAATCCTGCTTTATTTGTTACTTTGAAGTGAACCTAAAAGAGTTGCAATTTGTTAATGAACCGTGGCTAGCCTCCATAGAAGACATTTGGATACTACACTCGTGTGGACAGACTTATGTCGAATAGAGCTTCAGAATGTTTGTACAAAGCTATACAAAGGGTTATATGTGCATAATCGTCCCTAATTCGAAACTAAGAGACTAAACGGAAACTAAGTAGTCAACATCACCCACCGCCGGCTATTGGCATCTCTTCCCTGGTGGCCGAATGGAAGTCGGCCAATTACAGGAGATTGTTATGGATTGGTTATAAATGTGTTAATTTGTTACCAAAATATGGAACTTTTGCCACACCAATGGCTACCTGCTGATTGTCATTAGCATCAATTGTATAAGGTATTAGCTTCGAGACTGAATCACATGATCGTAGCCGCAAAAAAAAGTTGTGTCAGTGTATGTATGGTTAGAAACAAACTTCCAAAGGGCGGCCTGTATGCTAGACGTCTGATGAGGTGAATTGCATATAAATGAACTGAAGGGGCGAAAGTGGTAGCTAAAATATTATAGATACCAATTATCTTTTAATTGTTTTGTACATGTAAACTTAAATCTGAGAAAAATCGACTGCAAGTATTCTGCATTTAATCATATGTGAGTTTGTTAAGTTAACTAGGTTGTTGGTCTTTAAAATATCTTTAATGCATCGTCTTGGATAACAAGTTAAGCAAATATAGCTTGTTGGTGAATATACATAATGCACTGACACAAACTATAGAAAGAAGTTATTCTAATTTTTAATTCATTAATCATGCTCTATACAACACGGTAATGACATTTTAAACACACACAGTTTATTCTAATAAAGTCATCACATGTCGAAAGAGACTTAAGATTAAGCTAACATATTTATTCTTTGAGGTGCGTATGAAGTCAAGCGCGGTTTTAATTACTTTTGTTAGGCTTAAAAGAAAAGCTCCATTGCTGTGATAGCTTAGATGTTTTACACCACGTGAGATATGTTTATGGATTTAGTTTACATGAAACACAGAAAATTCCACGAGAATTCCCTATTTCTGAATAAACTTGTTAAAACTCTTACTAGACTGCTGGATGCTGTGTTTGTGGAGTTCATTGAATAAATTGACAGAATAAACTTTTATCGTGGTTCTAAAATAATTTTGGTTTATAAACACACGCAGCACCACAACCAGAGTCAATATTCTACCGAGGTCAAACTCGGGTTTCAAGCTATAACGTCCATTTATATATGTATATGTGCGTGCGTTGAGTGTACAAGCAAGTGAAGGAAGAAACAAAAAAAAATGAGGACACGACATCGGTGTACTCACAGTTAGTTTCGGCTAAGAACACATGGTCTTGGTAGCATACTTAGTGCATTGTTTGTATATGAATTATCGACTACAGAGAGTAGCTGATGTGTTTTTGTTATATGATCTCTATGAAATGTATATATATATATATATATTAGACGTCTGTACTGTTGCGAAATATACAAACGCATAAAAATATAGTAAACCACCATGATAATCAACTTAAAACTGCAGCTGTGTTTACAATATATGCGAATTTGAATATTACTGTAACTATTTCTTTGAATATAATCTGACGTTAAATGACGCAAAATGTATAAATAATAGTTCGTTGTGTATTATGCTCAGAAATAAATAGTAAATCCAGATTTGATTTATTGGCAGTTTAGAATGAATCTACTGAGTAATAACTCTATGCACTCAGGCGCAGAATGATAGCATTTTTGATTTGTTAGTACGATAGGCTTTGAGATACTGGATTCAATTACTTCGCAACCAGAAAGCACCTTGTCTTGTGCTGTTGAAATGACTTATGAAAAAGTTTAACTTGCAGATCTTACTTAGATGATTTCATTAGAGAGCAGGCATCACTAAAATAATTTACCCGGTATCCTCCCCAAAAAAAGATGATCAAGATTTAAAGATTATGCAACTCTGAGCTTTTAGCTCTGATGATTTTAATCATTTATGCTGGAATGAGCCTGGAGACATAGTTGCTTGCCCGATGATTTTAAGCATTAATGCTGGAAAGAACCTGAAGACACAGTTGCTTGCCCGATGAGTTTAATCATTCACGCTGGAAAGAACCTGAAGACACAGTTGCTTGCCCGATGAGTTTAATCATTCATGCTGGAATTAACCTGAAGGCTCAGTTGCTTGTCCGATGACTTTAATCATTAATGTTGGAAAAACCTGAAGACCCTGTTGCTTGTCCGATGATTTTAATCATTCATGTTGGAGAGAACTTGAAGACCCTGTTGTTTGTCCGATGATTTTAATCATTCATGTTGGAGAGAACTTGAAGACCCTGTTGCTTGTCCGATGATTTTAATCATTCATGTTGGAGAGAACCTGAAGACCCTGTTGCTTGTCCGATGATTTTAATCATTCATGTTGAAGAGAACCTGAAGACCCTGTTGCTTGTCCGATGATTTTAATCATTCATATTGGAGAGAACTTGAAGACTCAGTTGTTTGTCCGATGATTTTAATCATTCATGCTGGAAAGAACCTGAAGACACAGTTGCTTGTCCGATGATTTTAATCATTCATGTTGGAGAGAACTTGAAGACTCAGTTATTTGTCCGATGATTTTAATCATTCATGTTGAAGAGAACCTGAAGACCCTGTTGCTTGTCCGATGATTTTAATCATTCATGTTGAAGAGAACTTGAAGATTTAGTTGCTTGTCCCAAAGTAATCATAAAGAAGTGTTTTGGCGTCCAGAATATATTGTCTTTATCTGGGACATGCTGAAAGATTAGCATTTAATTCCGATGAAATCAACTAACTCGAGATTTTTCCCATCATGGTCTAAATAATCGGTTAATTGAATATTCTTCAAATTCTATTATATGTTCAAGAGAAAAACAGAGCCATTCATACACTGGAAGCTGTTATGTAGATAATATATCTTCCTTATTGGGTTCTCCTTATGCTTTAACAGCTTCCATTGGCGAAATGCCGGTTCTTGAGTGAATTAGGCAGAACTTTAGATCTAGTTTTTTCTTTCACTGTTAGGCTTCATATAAATGATATTGGAATAATACCTAACTGTTTGATCATGTTTAGAATAATGTAAATATTTGATCATGTAGCTTAGCATCTTAACGAGCGCCTAAAAACTTTTTTCTTTCCAATACTTTCACATGGTTTAATCATTTTGAAATATATTTGAGTCCACGCATTTTTACTGATGTGTATAGACTATTGTGATAGTTATTTTGATTTTTTTTTCTAAAAACGAATACAAACATCAATTTAGGGAACTGTGTGTTATGTATTCATGAGTTATGTTAAATATTACATCATAAATGTACTATGAATAATACATCTCATTAAGCATAAATACGAATCCATGATTTCGAAGAATAGAAAATAACCATAAATGTCTTGTTTTTTTTTAACAGGTTACTCCTGGTACTATTAGTAGTCAATACTTAAATTCTGGAGACGTTCTTCTGAAGATTAGCGACCGAAACGCCACCAACATGACTGTAGCCGAAGCAGAGGACTTTATTACTCAAAGTCAAAATCGCGTCGATCTTTTGATTAGAAAGTAAGGACTTCTGTATTTAAAGTTTAGTGTTGATCAGTATAAGCTGGAGATAACTGAGACTACTATAACTAGATAAACTATCTAAATTACAGTATTATAACAATAGGTGAAGGAACCTTGACATATAAAAATTGGGTAAAGTGTGAAATATAACATTCGAAAGCTATTTACATTTTAAAGTGGTAAAAACATTTTCAAATAAACTCTAATTTACAAATATGCATTCATTATTTTCATCTTTAGTAAAATATAACGTGTAACGATTTTCATGGAAAACATTGATAATTTAGTTAAAGGACTATCGATTATAAAATGAAGAATGTGCTTATGTGAGGATTTCCAGAACTTGCAAGTATCCACATATGATTAAAAATGTCTCTAAGTCATCGACAAAAATTATAAGAATAAAAAGGTTATTTATTTTGAGCTAGTAAATGATTTGTATGCTTTCACTTGTTTGATATGATAAAATGGTTCAGCTATTCAACCATCGTGTTATTCATCATTCTTCCACTTGTTTGATATGATAAAATGGTTCAGCTATTGCAACCATCGTGTTATTCATCATTCTTCCACTTGTTTGATATGATAAAATGGTTCAGCTATTGCAACCATCGTGTTATTCATCATTCTTCCACTTGTGATATGATAAAATGGTTCAGCTATTGCAACCATCGTGTTATTCATTATTCTTCCATTGTTTGATATGATAAAATGGTTCAGCTACTGCAACCATCGTGTTATTCATTATTCTTCCACTTGTTTGATATGATAAAATGGTTCAGCTATTGCAATCACCGTGTTATTAATCATTCTTCCACTTGTCTGATGTGATAAAATGGTTCAGCTATTGCAACCAACGTGTTATTGATCATTCTTCCACTTGTTTGATATGATAAAATGGTTCAGCTATTGCAACCATCATGTTATTCATCATTAGACACATCGTCCACGAGGCTACATTAAGTACGTAATCATTGGCAGAGGTAATTTATTAGAGCTTACTTCATAATGTTTTCAACCCGGGAACACGTATGTTTACTTTACGTGTGGTACACATGAAAAAAAAAATATTTCACACTTGATTCACATGTTTTTGGCATCCTAAGTGTTTCAATAAACTTCCATAACTGTAAGGGAAAAAAAGCGTGAGAGCTTTCTGGTAACAACAACAGCAACAAAAAAAAAATTATACAAGTTGTGATAATTAATAACACACTTCATCACGTTATACTTACTACAAAGTACAGGTCTTGGGCACTGTCGGATTAGCCTATTAGCATAAATAGCAAATGCTACGGGCCTCGCACCCATAAGAAAATTTTTTAACGTATTGTTAAAAAAAAGCCACAGAAATCCACTTGTGTCATATCCACCAGGGCTTCGGAGTGTTACAGTCCGGAGCATTACTTTATATTCCAGAGTGCTCTTGGAGTGAAAAGGAGCCGAGTGGCTCCGGAGAAAATATCTTTTTTGAATTGCTCCAGAGCGCATGCGTTTTTCCGCTCTGCTCCGAAGACCTAGTCAAAAATAGATGAAACCTGGAGCTGCTCCTTTATGCTCCGGAGTGCTCCTGGAGCGAAAAGAAGCGGAGCAGCTCCGAAACTTTTAATTGCTTTAGAGCGAATGCGTTTTTCTCTTCCGCTCCGGAGATCTGGTCAAAATATATATAAAGCTCTTAGCGCTCCCGGAGCGGAGCGGCTCTAGAGCAAAACATTTTATTTTTTATAATCGCTCCAGAGCGAATGCGTTTTTCCGTTCCGCTCCGGAGCGATGATATCCACTCGTGAAAAAATATGTTGTATTTTGATCATTGTCACCATGCATGAAAATATAAATGCATAACTTCTCTTGCGTCTTGCGTATGATATCCCAAGGTATCAATTATGTTGTATCGGAAAATTTTCTGTATATTGTTATTTGAAAAGTGTATGCAAAAACGAAGTACATGATATGATTCAATTGAAAAAGTATACTACACCTTCAATGTTATTATCGGTTTGACAAAAATGTGTTTATCATAATGGCAGATAGGGGTCATGTCTTCTAAAATTGCTATGGGCCCCACAGATGCCTAATCCGTAACTGGACTCTTGGGGCATGAAGCGATCAAATAGATTAAAACTGGAGAGGTTTATAGGGCTAGCTAACTTTTTCCTGTAACTTGACATTTTCTCAATACATCTTCGATCAGCTACAAATTATGAAACTTCACTATGCTGACAACATGTTTTTGCTAATAGTTACATCTTCCATATATTTTGATCACTACTTGTAAAAACGTTATTCATGTAATCATCGCCTCAGTCCTACGCGTATATATATATATATATATCTTTAAATACTGACTTGTATCGCCATCTCGTGGATTTCTTTAAAACTCCTACCATATGCTGCAGCGTGTGGGATCTTTGTGTCTTCTCGAGTACAGTTTGTTTGTTTTGTTTGTTGGTTTTTAATTATGCATAAAGCTACACAAGGGCTATCTGTGCTCTGCCCACCACGGGTATCGAAACCCGGTTTCTAGCGTTGTAAGTCCGCAGACATACCGCTGTGCCACTGGGGGAGCCTCGTGTACAGAGAAACATACATTAGAAACGCTGTAATAACAGCGTAACTTTTGAAGTTTTATTTTATTTATCATAGAATTTATAACCGTAATAAGATAACTGTGCTCGTTTTTGCTATATATATAAATTATGAACATTGAAAAATTTACAATTAAAGAATAATTTCCAATTGCAATTTTTAAAATAACGTGCAGACTAAAATAACACAGCTTTTATCAATCGATTCTCATTTGATGAGTACTTACGGTGTACAGTTACTCTTTTGTCAGTATTCAGTGAAAGCATATGCAAAACCCTACATGAAATCTTGATTATCAATTAAACGTCATAGAAAATTATGTGTGGCATTGTAAATCTGAACGGTACTTTATGCGACACATGGGTTAAGTGATCACTCCAAATACTCCATAGAAATCCTGAACAGGGAAGGCAACCAACAACAGCACCTACCGTCTACGCGGCTACTTTTAACTAAAGCGGAATTTAATGTCACACTTATAACGCCACCCTACACCACACGGTATATTCAACGGTATATCGAAGCTAGAACATTGGACCTACCGATACACAGCCCAGCACGCTGACTACTGAGCTACGCCACGCCCAAGAAACAGATAAGTTTGTTTGGTTTAGAGCAAAGCCACATTGGGCTATCTGCTGTGTCCACCGCGGGGAACCGAGCCCTGGATGTAAACCCTTAGACTAACCACTGTCCCATCTGGGAACGAAATGATAAGAAGAACCATGAATGTTTCTATTTATAGACCGAGATAATAATTAATGAATACAAAATACGCGAATCCTTTACATGTTATTATGTTACGTATTAGAATTTTAAATGGCCTGAAATTGAGTTAACTGATAAATCTAAATTTAGTAGTTAAATTGTACTTTGGATTTAGCAGTTAAGTAAAAGCGGATATATATATCAGTTTATTATACTTGCCAACAGGATTGATACATCCAATTTTCCTTTTTTTATCCCAAATACGTTTTAATATTTACACAACAATACCATTCACACTAACAGTTATTACAAATCGTTATTACAACAATGATTTATCAACAAAAGTTTCACAAACTTACAAACAATATAAAATCGTCTTTTTAGTTTGGAAC